>NC_090725.1:1043833-1048833 GCF_036898095.1 Palaemon carinicauda | reverse complement strand
CACAATGTATGAAAAATAAAAGTTTATTTAGCTTTCGAAGGGACCAGCTCCCTTCCTCTTCATACATTGTGGGTTATTTTATTTATATATATATATATATACTGTATATATATATATATATATATATATATATATATATATATATATATATATATATATATATATATATATATATATTGCATGTGTGTGTAAAGGAAAACATGCATACATTTATACGTGCAATCAGAATAAAGGAACTTAAATAATATGCAATTAAAAAAATGTAGATTAAGTTACTAATTCAAAGGATTATTGAAAGAATTTACTTCTCCAAAAATATTTATTATTATCATCACAAGACATGAAATATAAGGTAAAACATTTTCAGAATGGCTTATTTCATGAAGATCTATTTTGAAAACAGCAAGAACAAAATTAGGATTCAGTTATTGGGATAAAGAAAATCGATGCTTTATGAAAATGACCTAACTATTGTGAAATTGATGCATAAACATGAACCAATATTATTTATTCGTTGCAAACTATGACGATGCTTTATGAAAATGACCTAACTATTGTGAAATTGATGCATAAATATAAATCAATATTATTTAGTCGTTGCAAACTATGACGGAGGATATTGCATGATTGAACGATCGATTTCCTCTTTGAAAATGTTCAGCTCAAGTTGCATAGATGGTGATATTTCAAGTTACCATGAATGCAGAGAAAAATTGGAACAATGCTTAAATGCAGACAACGAACCATGTAGGTTTCCATGCTTACTCATACAAACATTATGTATTCTCTCAACCACCCACGCATAATAATATATACACTCTCATACACACACATATATATACACATATATATATATATATATATATATATATATATATATGTGTGTGTGTGTGTGTGTGTATACACAATAAATATATGTACATATAAGAACTATATTCACATACACACGCACACAATTATATATACATATATATATATATATATATATATATAAAATGTGAGGTTGTTTGTGTATACATAACAAAGGAATGCATTTAGATTCCGTGTCTAATTAGGCACTATGACGACATCATTGCAAGTTAGATGCGTTAAAAAAAAGAGGAAATTCTATGAAAGAGAGGCCAATCCTCTTCGCCCAGGGTCAGAGTCAAAAAGGACCTTGCAAAGACGGATGCATCGCCGAAAGGCTTTCGACCCTGAATCCGATCATGAAACGGAAGTGGGTGTCCATGGATCCCTTCCTATTCGGTGTTGAAACATAATGGCCTGTCACGCGATGCTTATTAAACTGATTTATATTTGCATTCGAAATGCTGCGGAACAATAATGTTCTATAGTCCATTTCTTTTAGCGATGCATATTTGCACCGACTCGCAGCGGTGCCCTTTTAGCTCGGGAAAAGTTTCCGGATCGCTGATTGGTTAGAATTATCTTGTCCAGCCAATCAGCGATCCGGAAACTTTTCCGAGCTAAAAGGGCACCGCTGCGAGTCTGTGCAAATTTGCACCAACTCGCAGCGGTGCCCTTTTAGCTCGGAAAAGTTTCCTGATCGCTGATTGGTTAGAATTATCTTGTCCAACCAATCAGCGATCCGGAAACTTTTCCGAGCTAAAAGGGCACCGCTGCGAGTCGGTGCAAATATGCATTTGCTTAGCTCGTTCATCCTTTGTCTTCTCTTCCTTTCTCCATATTTTAGCAAAAAATTACTTAAGTCTATTTGTACTGAGAAAGTGAGGAAATACTTCATAAAACTAGCTTGATAATAATAAACTATCTCTTCCGTGCCCGACTTGATTTCGTTTAGTTAATAAACCTGGCAGGGTATAATTCAATTACATCATACGTTCAAATATTGTTTACATAAACATTCCCACTACAATAATCAAGCGATGCTCCAATGTTTACGCAATTGCGTAAATATAATAAGTTAAGGCAATAAATTATGAAATTGTGAAAAATACAAAAGTACAAAAAATAAACCCTTAAATCTACCATGAGAATTTTTCAGTATTAACACTTTACACTATTATCATATTTGTCTAAAAATTGTCTATAGAATATAGAAGAGAATAAAGATAGTGGTAAACCCATGTGAAAAGGAATGACTCATTAGAAATTCCCAGAATTCATAGTATGGTATGAATTTGAGATCCGGCATCACTGCACCTGTGTAGAACAATGGAGGTTTTCCCATTGACTTCACCTCCCTTCGCAATGACTCCTCACAATTGCTTTAGAACACGAACAGTGATATACAGCATCGCCATCTTGTCGAGTGTCACTTCATCGTTTATGGCAGTGTTGGCTTAACCCTTTTACTCCCAAAGGACGTACTGGTATATTTCACAAAACACATCCCTTTACCCCCATGGACGTACCGGTACGTCCTTGCAAAAAACTGCTATTAACATTTATTTTTGCATATCTTTGATAATTTTTTGAGAAACTTCAGGCATTTTCCAAGAGAATGAGACCAACCTGACCTCTTTAGGACAAAAATTAAGGCTGTTAGAGCAATTAAAAAAAAAGTATACTGCAAAATGTGCTTGAAAAAAAATAACCCCAGGAAGTTAAGGGTTGGCAAATTCCAAATAGCCTGGGGGGTAAAAGGGTTAATGTCAAGTGTTCGCCCTTTGAAGTCATAAAGATCGGTCCCAATTCACATGACAATGACAACAGATCAATGGTATTATATACATCCGACTATTATCATTCACGATTTTGTTGTAACTTTTTTTTTTGGTGGGGGGGGGGGGGGGGGGGGTGGGTGGCGGTCATTTATCTGTCGTTGTTATTCATTTAATGTTTTTTTTTTTTTTCGTTGTTTATTTCCATGATTTCAGTTTCAAGTCTTGTTTCCCAAATGAATCGAGGTGCAATTATGCCAGGCGTGCATCCACGCATGCCAGTAACATTAATTACAACTGCTGTTGTTTCTCATTTTTCACTATTGTTTCTAACATTAATTACAACTGGTGTTGTTTCTCGTTTTTCACCATTGTTTCAGCATAAAGGTATATAACTTCCCTAGTTATTTTTTATCAAAAAAAAACCTCGTATGCAGAAACTTCTTGCTAATTTTGCCAATGGAAATTACTTCTTATCCTCAACGCATATAAATAAACATTTATTTTCAAATACATTTTAAGAAAAATGAAGCTAATTCTCTGCTTTCCTAAGTATGAGTCCCAGTATGACTTCTCATCCAGTGACGTACTTGACGCATCTCAGAGGCACTTTGACCCACCAACCTTTCCCTTCGACGTACCTCACTTTGTTGGGCTTACAATCTTCTGGTGGGGTAATGGCTATGGGAGGTGCTACAATGATTGGACCTTTGCCATTCTGGATGTTATTGATACCATTGTTACCTTTGGACTTATTCTTCTTATTAACCTTCTTCTTCTTCTTCTTTTTCTTTTTTGACTTTTTGACTTTTCTCCCATTTTTCTTTTCATTTTCAATCATTCTCCTGGTCTTCCTCACTTTGATTGTTTTGATTCTCCATCCTTTGCCTGGAATGAAATTCAGTCTTTCTTTGAAGATGATGTGTGTATCCGTTTCGATTCTCCGAAATTTCTTGGGTTTTCTCCTTTTGGTGACTTTCTTCACTTTGATTTTGGTCTTCACGTTAGTCGATTCCCCGTGAGTGATTGAAAGTTTGTCGCCGCTGTTATTACCGTTTTTAACTTCCTGGTTTTTCTTTTTAACCTTCTTCGGGGTGCCTTTGTTTGCGGCGTTTATATCAGAATCGGTTATTTTTTTCACATCTTTATTGATGTCAGTTTTCCCCTTCTTTGTTACTTTCTTCTTTTTCACCTTGTTCTTCTTCTTCTCTTTCTTTTTCTTCGTCTTTTTCTGCAGCTTCGAAGTCTTTATGCACTTGCTGCTCTTGCAGACCTGCAACAAAATTGCTCCATGTCAAAATGTAACTGTTGATTTAGGTACAACTTTATAAAGGAAAATGATCTTAAATTAGTTTATCATGATTGTTTCTATTTCTTTCTGGATTTAATTAATTAAGTATTCGAGTAATAATTTGGCTAAGCTCTAGTGGTTTTGATTGCTTCCAGGTATAAGTTCATAGATTCCCCAGTTTTCATAGTACTCACATGCATCCATAGCATGCGTATATATATATATATATATATATATATATATATATATATATATATATATATAAATATATACAGTATATATATATATATAAATATATATGTATATATATATATATAAATATATATATATATATACATATATATACACATATACATCTGTACATATATATATATATATATATATATATATATATATATATATATATATATGTACATATGTATGTATATATATGTATATATATGTATATATATACATATATATTATACATAAATAATTCAGACTTACACAAACACACACATGCACACACACACACATATATATACATATATATATATATATATATATATATATATATATATGTGTGTGTGTGTGTGTGTGTGTGTGTGTGTGTTTGTGCGTGTGCGTGTGTATAACATGTATATATATGTTAATACATATGCCTACCTACACACACACACACATATATATATATATATACACCCATATATATATACACATATATATCTATCTATCTATCTATATATATATATATATATATATATATATATATACTGTATATATATATATATATATATATATATATATATATATATATATATATATATATATATATATATATATATATGATTATACTGTAGGAGTTGGATCTCAACATACGTATCATTTCACTTCTTTACTTTCAGAGTGTAGCTTTTGGAAAGAATAGCAAATGTTATCAGGTTAGTTAGGAAGTCAGTGAACATATCTAAGCTAGGAATTGTACAGTAGTGTAGACATACACATTATAGTTGAGGGTGCTGCAATGAGCTATTTATGAACGACATCGAATCTTTAAACCGAAATGATTGCCATTTAGAGTTTTCTTATGAAATACACCAATG
>NC_090725.1:1031333-1038833 GCF_036898095.1 Palaemon carinicauda | reverse complement strand
GAATCAAAAGCTTTCTCGTAGTCTATAAATGCTTTACATAGTGGTTTGACATACTCTGTTAATATTTCCATTAGCTGTTTAATTATATGGATATGGTCACTTCTAAATCCGGCCTGCTCTCTTGGTTGATTAAAGTCTATAGTCCATTTCTTTTAGCGATGCATATTTGCACCGACTCGCAGCGGTGCCCTTTTAGCTCGGAAAAGTTTCGTGATCACTGATTGGTTGGAATTATCTCGTCCAACCAATCAGCGATCCGGAAACTTTTCCGAGCTAAAAGGGCACCGCTGCGAGTCGGTGCAAATATGCATCGCTAAAAGAAATGGACTATAGCTGTCTTTCTATTCGGCCTAATATGATCTTCGCAAATATTTTATATATATTATGGAGAGTAAACGTATTGGCCGGTAGTTTTCCAGGTTTTTTGAGTCTCCCTTAATATAAGGATAAAGTTATTCCAAGATATAGGTATAGAGCATTCTTGCAGACATTTGGTGGAGAATGAAGTCAGTTTTACTACTATGAAATCTACTCCATTTATTATTAAATCAATTATGGGAACCCTTCTCCTGCTGCTTTGTCTCTTTTCACGGCTTTTAATGTTTTCTTTACTTCTTCTACTGTTACGTTTGGTACCGGTGTGACGGTCTGAACAATCCCCCAGTCTCAGAATTCTCCTTGACATTGTATTCTTTTCCGCCATATCTCGCTTCGCTCGCATGAAAATAAAACAGCAAGCTCGTATGTACTGGCAAGCGGTAATGTTGAGCTGCGCCCGCTAACATTACAGGAAAATAAAACATCAACCTCGTATGCAGTGGCAAACGGTAATGTTCGCGCATGCGCAGATTATCAAGGAGAATTCTGAGACCTGCGGATCGTTCAGACTGTCACACCGGCTCGGGTGTTTCATCATTTCTATTGATGAAATTATTTCTTATATCACTATCGCATTACATTCTATAGAGATCCTTTGCAACTTTTATCACTCAATCTCTATTGTGGATAATATTTCCATTTTCATTCTTTAAAGCAAACGTCGGTTGATGCCCAGCTCCTTTTCATCAATTTGATGCTTCTTCCTTTTTTTAGCGTTTCTTCAATTTTGTTCGGATTGTGTTTACGAATACCTTAGGTTTTTATTTTGTTAATTGTTTTTGGATAATTCTGCTAATTCTATTTCATCTCTCTTGAATTTTACCCTCATTTCCAATTTTTTCTTTATTAGGTATTTTGGTTTTTCCTGATAGTTTTCCTTGATCTTGTATTAGAATTTTTTCCACCCATCTCTTGTGGTGATTCCGATATAAATTTTTTTATGTTTATTTCTTCTTTACTTGCCTACATTTCCTCATGTAGCTAAGAGTACGTACTTTGTATGGCTTAACTAAATATGAAATTTTTCTCTTTATTACAGGAGTATTTATTTTTCCTTCTTAAAATTAATTTTTCTCTCTTTCCTTAGATATAAAGAAAACCAAAAGACAACAACAACAACAATAATAATAATAATAATAATAATAATAATAATAATAATGATAATATCAACAACAACAGCAAAAATAATATCAACAACAACACTATACTCAATTTTTTTTAATGAGGCGCATTTGCACCGACCCGCAGCGGTGCCCCTTTTAGCTCGGAAAAGTTTCCTTCTCTCTGATTGGTCAGAATTATCTTGTCCAACCAATTAGCGATCAGGAAACTTTTCCGAGTTAAAAGGGCACTCTTGCGAGTAGGTGCAAATCTGCCTAACTAAAGAGAATTGACTATAGTTATCATAATAATGACAATAATTACTTTGAATTAAATACATAGCTTGACTTTAACTTGTTTAGCATTATTACACTGAGAATAAAATCTATTTAATTTTTCGTTTCTTCTTTTGGGCTTCTTCATATCCATATTCTATAATTCTTTCTTATAAAAGAGGGTGTTCGTTATTTGAAGATTGTTTATCTCAGCAGATTCTACAAGGATGCCTCTTCTGCCATATCTTGCGCCTACTCCAAATACAAACAAACACACACGCACATACACTCACACACACATATATATGTTTAAATATATATATATATATATATATATATATATATACATATATATATATATATATATATATATATATATATATATATATATATATATATATATGCATAATACATACGTATATATATATGTATATATATATATATATATATATATATATATATATATATATATGCGTACATATGCATATTGATACATAGATTATATATATATATATATATATATATATATATATATATATATATATATATATATATATACATATATATATATATATACATGTGTGTGTATCTGCATACAGACTTGTATGTACACACACACACACACATATATATATATATATATATATATATATATATATATATATACACACATATATATATATACATACACACACACACACACACATATATATATATATATATATATATATATATATATATATATATATATATATATATACATGACATGCACAAATATACATTAGTATCAGTTTCATAAAGAAAACACATTCTAAAGGACAGACATTTTTCAAAATTACAAGCAAATAACGAACAAGTGTACATTGTGAACTAAAATAAGCATAAATTAAATTTTAATGATAATCATTCAAAATCGAAATAAGAAAAAAAAACTTTCTTTTATTCCTACTTCTTATACCAAACCTAGAATGTACCAAAGACACAATTTAGTTTTATGACTTGTAGTAGTATATTATCACACGTACAGTCACTCATATAAGTTGATGGATGTCCGGGTGTTTAAGAGAGATTTCCATTTCACCCCTTTCTGGACGACAGGTGTCTGGGAGTGCGAAAACTGTCAACTGCACAGTATAGTTGAACATTTGACCGGTCTGGCGCTCCCAGCCACCTGTCGTCCAGAAAGGGGTGAAATGGAAATCTCTCTCAAACACCCGGACATCCATAAACTTATATGAGTGACTGTACAATAGCATCCATCAAACAGTAAGTAGAGTACTAGTATGATTAGAAATTAAATAGTTAGTCAAATGTGCTGAGGCAATGAGGGTGTCTTTATATCATGGCTATGCATGGCATTCAGCGTCATTATCGGCAACGATTAACAATATTGAATTAGATTAATGTGATTTCATGGTACAATTCAGCAACTCTAGCCATGATTCGAACCCCTATTAGGAAGTGATTACGAATGGAAACAAGATCTTTAACCCTTCTATAGTCCATTTCTTTTAGCGATGCTTATTTGCACCAACTCGCGGCGGTGCCCTTTTAGCTCGGAAAAAGTTTCCTGCTATCTGATTGGTTAGAATTATCTTGTCCAACCAATCAGCGATCCGGAAACTTTTCCGAGCTAAAAGGGCACCGCTGCGAGTCGGTGCAAATATGCATCGCTAAAAGAAATGGACTACAGTCATCTTTTTTTTTTTTTTTTTTTTTTTTTTCGGTAGCTATTTACCCGTAATTGCAACTAGAATGGGCATTTGGTGTAGCGCATACCTTCGCCTATATCATGTTGTATGTTTCAATATAGGTAATTGAATTATGCAAATGTTGTCACTAGTTTCATATAAATCGGATGGGAATTGATCACGATATAGCAAAAAGACGTTTTTGACCTTTCATTACTTTGACCTTGACCTTTGACCCAGTCACTTAAAAACCTAATTAAAATTGTCCTTGTATCATGGTCAATCATCCCCCCAAATTTCAAGAGCCTAGGTCAAATAGTTTTTGTGTTCTGCGAATCACAAACAAACATGCAAACATAAATAAACAAGGGTAATGGCATTGCTATATTATGTTGTATATCACTATAGTCCATTTCTTTTAGCGATGCATATTTGCACCGACTCGCAGCGGTGCCCTTTTAGCTCGGAAAAGTTTCCGGATCGCTGATTGGTTGGACATGATAATTCTAACCAATCAGCGATCAGGAAACTTTTCCGAGCTAAAAGGGCACCGCCGCGAGTCGGTGCAAATGTGCATCGCTAAAAGAAATGAACTATAGATAGGCAAATGAACTCTGCACCTTTTGGCACAATTTTCTTGCAAATTAGATAAAGATTGGGCACGATATGGCAAAAAGACGCTTTTGACCTTTTCGTGTCTTTAGCCTTGACTTTCGACCCAATCACTTCCAAATTCTAATAGACTCATCCTTGGATCATGGCCAATCATCCCACCGAATTTCCTGAGATTCGGTCGAGTAATTTTTGAATTATGCGAATCACAAACACACAGACAGATACACGCCTATCAAAACATACAGTATACCTTCGCAACAAAGTTGACGGAGGTAAATTATATCGTCCAATGCGACAGATCCCGTTTGAAATTGATACATAGAAAGACATATATATTAAATATGGTTAAGTTCAAGCGGTAATCTATCGTTGCATATGTATATGTCCGAAATGGAACACTCACCGTAAAACTTTTGATGACAAAGTAAGGGTCGTGCAACTGCAACTCTGATGAAAATAATTGCGTGGAAAGTTCTTCAGGACCGACTTCCAGATCATTTCCAGGGAAAGATGCGTCAGGGCAGAAATTCCATGCACATATATTCTGGAGGAGTGAAGTGGCGAGGTCCTTTTGAGTGCTTTGGGAGATATCTTGAAGTTTGGCTGATTTGAAGTTAGTTTTAACCTTATCATTCTTATTCTTATTCATCAAGTTTTCTCCTTTCCTAATAAAATCCATAAATAGCCCACAATCTGATGGCGTCCGGCCGTCTTCAGTACTGAAGCTTGAGGTCAATGTGAGACATTTCCAACTGGCGCTATTTTGTTGCAGGCTTTCAAAGAAAACTAATTCCTTAACAACACCCCTAAAATTTTCCCACCACCATCCTGCTTTGTAGCTCTCACAAAGCTCGGTATTTTCTTTTGGGTTTGATTATGCTATACGTATCCATTACCTGAATTTCTTTAAATTTTCATTTCTTACTACCTTTCTTCTTTTTCTTGAATAACGTCCAATTTTAGAAATCTTCTTTCACATCTGTATTCATTGGTAAACTTCCCCACACCTTGCATGATTTCAGTAGGTGTTGATTTTCAGGGATTCCTGGTACTTGTTACTATTTTCCCATTATTTCTAGAATCTCACCTTTATTATCAACGCTAAATGATCAGAATCAGTAATCCCCCCTTGGTGTTTCAGAATTCAGTATCCCCACCCCTTGCAAGTAATTTACTTTTTCTCGATCCTCGTAAGAGAACCTTGGCCTCCCTCTGGGAAACAACTCTTGTATAACACATTCGCAAGAGCCCGCCCGTGTCTTACTATAGGTAAGGTGATCTTAAACGAACGAACGAACGAACACTAAATGAAAATATTTCCATTCTTAGGGTGAGAAAGCTAATCAAAATGGTCTTTCTGCAGCTGACTTTTCCGTAACTTGAAATTAAAGTAGTGGAAAAACATCTTTTATATGGATTTTGGAAATCATATCAAAGATAAAACTCGTCTGTCGCTATATGTCTATAAATAATGTGAAATTAAGATTAAAGGGGGTAATTATTCTGCCTCATGTTGTCAAAAACCATGGCTGTGGTGTTATTAGATTTCTGCGGTTTTATCTATTCCCAGATGTTCGAAAATTTCTTTTTTTAAATTTTTTTTTTTTTTTTTTTTTTTTTTGGTTTTCATGCCTACTTTGTGCGAATAGGAGTGGAAGCAAAGGAGTAATTGTTTCTATATTTAAAGGCAAAAGTAAGAGAAGAGTCTAAAAATCACCCAAGCATGAAATGATTTTAGCATTCCAGGTCAGAGAATGGCAGGATTTCGATTGAGAGAGCGAGATAGATGCCAGAAAGATTAACCCTTTTACCCCCAGGCTATTTGGAAATTTCCAACCCTTAACCCCCAGGGGGTTATTTTTTTCCCAGCACATTTTGCAGTATATTTAATTTTTGTCATAGAGAGGTCAGGTTGGTCTCATTCTCTTGGAAAATGCCTGAATTTTCTCAAAAAATTATCAAAAATATGAAAAAAAAAATTATAGCATTTTTTTGCGAGGACGTACCGGTACGTCCATGGGGGTAAAGGGATGGCTTTTGTGAAACGTACCAGTACGTCCTTTGGGGGTAAAAGGGTTAATATGGAAAGAACAGTATTGGCTTATAAATTAGGCAGAGGCTGTGCAGATTAAGTATAGTGATCAGTAATGAGAGGATTTTGTTGTAAATAAAAGGAAAAATGTGTTCATAGCTCTGTGGACCAAGAAAATAAGCTTTGGTAACTTTGAGGGGATTAAGGATGTATGGATTTGAAGATGGATTGTTCAGAGCGATTACAAGAGTTTATTGTGATGAAAGCAATTTATATGCTAACTGATTCCTTAGTTCTGTCATAATCAATTCATCTTCATGAGTCAAAAACTCAATTTTCTTATTTTGATTACTAATCTTAAGACGATTGGAAATTCCTAAGCCTAAACTTGTAATAGAACCAAAGATGTTTAGTGCAGCAAAAATAAACGGGTTACGTTTCTCAAGATTATCGTGTCCTACTGTCCACATCAAAAAGTCACGAGCCAAAGATTCTGCCTCGTAAGTCTAAACTTGCAATAGAACCAAAGATGTTTAGTGCAGCAAAAATAAACGGGTTACGTTTCTCAAGATTATCGTGTCCTACTGTCCACATCAAAAAGTCACGAGCCAAAGATTCTGCCTCGTAAGTCTAAACTTGCAATAGAACCAAAGATGTTTAGTGCAGCAAAAATAAACGGGTTACGTTTCTCAAGATTATCGTGTCCTACTGTCCACATCAAAAAGTCACGAGCCAAAGATTCTGCCTCGTAAGTCTAAACTTGCAATAGAACCAAAGATGTTTAGTGCAGCAAAAATAAACGGGTTACGTTTCTCAAGATTATCGTGTCCTACTGTCCACATCAAAAAGTCACGAGCCAAAGATTCTGCCTCGTAAGTCTAAACTTGCAATAGAACCAAAGATGTTTAGTGCAGCAAAAATAAACGGGTTACGTTTCTCAAGATTATCGTGTCCTACTGTCCACATCAAAAAGTCACGAGCCAAAGATTCTGCCTCGTAAGTCTAAACTTGCAATAGAACCAAAGATGTTTAGTGCAGCAAAAATAAACGGGTTACGTTTCTCAAGATTATCGTGTCCTACTGTCCACATCAAAAAGTCACGAGCCAAAGATTCTGCCTCGTAAGTCTAAACTTGCAATAGAACCAAAGATGTTTAGTGCAGCAAAAATAAACGGGTTACGTTTCTCAAGATTATCGTGTCCTACTGTCCACATCAAAAAGTCACGAGCCAAAGATTCTGCCTCGTAAGTCTAAACTTGCAATAGAACCAAAGATGTTTAGTGCAGCAAAAATAAACGGGTTACGTTTCTCAAGATTATCGTGTCCTACTGTCCACATCAAAAAGTCACGAGCCAAAGATTCTGCCTCGTAAGTCTAAACTTGCAATAGAACCAAAGATGTTTAGTGC
>NC_090725.1:996333-1023833 GCF_036898095.1 Palaemon carinicauda | reverse complement strand
CTCTCTCTCTCTCTCTCTCTCTCTCTCTCTCTCTCTCTTGTAGTGGTCTCAATATACTAGATTTGTTTTTAATCTTGCCTCAAACGTAAAATGGATGCATGATTGATCATGATTTGTTAGGCGTCCTAAATGCAATATTTATTCTATGTTCGAATAATAAAGACGGTAGTTATCGGCAACATTAATCATGCTTATTTATGTAGAGTTTCAATAACTGTTAAAGTACAACACTCAAAACGAAACACAACCTTAAGTTTAGAACAGTGGTTCCCAACCTGGGGGAAATTTCCCCCATGGGGGAAATTTGAAGCTTCCAGAGGGGAAATAATTACACTATCTACTAACTAAAACATGCAGAAAATGTTCTCATAGTACGTGCGGCAATATGTTGTTAGCCATTCAATTTTGATATGATCATATCAGTTCTCACTGACATGATATTTAAGGGGAGAATTAGAGTCTCATGCCCATTTCTGAGGCAGGCGAGTGGGCAAGAGGGCTGGGCGGGGCATGAAGGGGGAAATCTGGATGGTTGAACTGGGTGCAGGGGGGATATGACAGAAAAAAGGTTGGGAACCACTGGTTTAGAAGCACTCACTTATGGCCCATCTCATGGGCGATGATGTAAGAAGCGGCGAATGTCGTCGCCTCGTTGATGGTACAAGAAAACGACGACTGACACATTCCACCAACATAGGCTAAACCCACCGTGGAATTCTTGGATGGCCGGTCATTCCACAGGTCAATGCCCGACAATAGCAAGGCGTGGTCCCAGTGACCTTTTGCGCCCTGTCAAGTAAAGAAAATATAAAATAGTGTGACAATCATGCAGTTAACGGAGTGTTGAAAATGGTCTATTGGAAAATAAATAATATCAGTCTCCATGGTTTCGCGTATGTTAATGTGTATGCAAATAGTTGTCAACATTTCATACTATAAACACTCATATAAACAATAAAAGCATAGTTGACACTTGTGTACTGAATACTGTACACACACACACTATATATATATAAAATATATATATATATATATATATATATATATATATATATATATATATATACATATAAATATATATATATATATATATATATGTATATGTATATATATATATATATATATATATATATATATATATATATATATACTGTATATAAAGCTGATTTCTAAACGAACATACTCTCTGTGTCGTAAAACCTCCACATTCCTAGTTGCTTCACACACCTAACCATAAGGCTTATTATCATCATGTCAAACAGTTCCATTGACGTCCTACCTATTTTGCACAGATTCTTACACTTCCTGGTTATCAAGGTTATTTCTTTTCAATATGTCTCTATTAAACCCTACCTAGTACTTTCCTCCAGTTTCGTAAAACACTTCCGATTTATACACTTTCCATTAACATGCTGTCGGTCTTTCTGTCTACAAGACCAAAACTCCATGAAATAATCAGATTTATTATTTTACTTCTCTTACCCTTTCTCGCACTTTCAAGTATATTCACATTTCTTATCTTATCAATTCTCTTCAAACTACATATACTACAGTAATTATACGAGTAGTTCATTATAAGGTTTCATTCCTCTCTTTCATTTGCTCAATTCACTTTCAAAACATTTTCACTTGAGCCTCCAAAGATAGTTCCAGCCTCTCGACAATCTTTCCTCTTTCTTTCATTTGTTCTGAGCATCATCAATTCACTTTCAATACATTTTCACTTGAGCCTCCAAAGATAGTTCAAGCCTCTCGACAATCTTTCTTCTTTCTTTCATTTGTTCTGAGCATCATCAATTCACTTTCAATACATTTTCACTTGAGCCTCCAAAGATAGTTCAAGCCTCTCGACAATCTTTCCTCTTTCTTTCATTTGTTCTGAGCATCATCAATTCACTTTCAATACATTTTCACTTGAGCCTCCAAAGATAGTTCAAGCCTCTCGACAATCTTTCCTCTTTCTTTCATTTGTTCTGAGCATCATCAATTCACTTTCAATACATTTTCACTTGAGCCTCCAAAGATAGTTCAAGCCTCTCGACAATCTTTCTTCTTTCTTTCATTTGTTCTGAGCATCATCAATTCACTTTCAAAACATTTTCACTTGAGCCTCCAAAGATAGTTCAAGCCTCTCGACAATCTGTTGCATAGCCACTACTACCTTTCTAAGATGCTTCACCTATTCTCTGACCCACTTCTTCTTCATGCTAATACTATTGGTAATATTTACTCGCAGATACTTATACAAATCAACCATATTACTACTAACATTCATTTCCCCATTTCCTTTTCCTAACTCTTTTATACTCAAAACTTTTGCTTCTTATAAACATTTTCAGACTCTTATAATAAGTTCTACATTTTCTGTTTATTATCCCAAATAAGCACAGTATTATTTCACACCTATATTCACTGACCTCTCTTAGACCTCTAACATCCCTAAATTCATAAAGAGGACGAATAAACAAGTTGACAGACTTATCCTACCCATCTTCCGAAACCAGTTTCAGAACAAGCCAGTCGCTCTTACGTCTCCGTATCTTGCATTAGGCAAGACAAATCTATAACCAACCAAGAAGGCAGTCCAATACAAGATTAATAATGTAGCTAGAGACAAGTACAAAATTGCAAAAACGTTTAAATGATGCATACAGTCCAACGTTTGAGGTGCACTGATGGCACTGCCCCTCTCCCACCCACGTTTGCCCCAGACAAAAATAAACACTGTCATTATATTGCTTTTCAATGTTGCTGTCTGCCAGCCTCTCTCCTTCTGAAGTGAGGGGCTATTTGAATGGTAGCTTGTCATCACGGTGGCCAAACTATAAATGAAAATCAATGTAAACTTACAAACGGGTTCTCGTCCGATTGCCATGAACAGAAATCCGTCAGGTACTCGTAGATATCGCCTTTGGAGCTGCTCAGGGTTCTGGTACCTAAGACTTCCACTCTCTTGACTACCATGGAGACTTTGTTGTCCAAAAGAGAAGCATCGGAATACAGAAGGTGGACCTGCAGACAAGAATCGTTACAATTAGTAATAGAAATTAAGATTTGTGACAGTGGACAGACAGGCTGCAACACCACAACACTATATACTCAATTTTCTACTTCTTTTAAGATTTGTGACAGTGGACAGACAGGCTGCAACACCAGAACACCACATACTCAATTTTCTACTTCTTTTAAGATTTGTGACAGTGGACAGACAGGCTGCAACACCACAACACCACATACTCAATTTTCTACTTCTTTTAAGATTTGTGACAGTGGACAGACAGGCTGCAACACCACAACACCACATACTCAATTTTCTACTTCTTTTAAGATTTGTGACAGTGGACAGACAGGCTGCAACACCACAACACCACATACTCAATTTTCTACTTCTTTTAAGATTTGTGACAGTGGACAGACAGGCTGCAACACCACAACACCACATACTCAATTTTCTACTTATTTTAAGATTTGTGACAGTGGACAGACAGGCTGCAACACCACAACACCACATACTCAATTTTCTACTTCTTTTAAGATTTGTGACAGTGGACAGACAGGCTGCAACACCACAACACCACATACTCAATTTTCTACTTCTTTTAAGATTTGTGACAGTGGACAGACAGGCTGCAACACCACAACACCACATACTCAATTTTCTACTTATTTTAAGATTTGTGACAGTGGACAGACAGGCTGCAACACCACAACACCACATACTCAATTTTCTACTTCTTTTAAGATTTGTGACAGTGGACAGACAGGCTGCAACACCACAACACCACATACTCAATTTTCTACTTATTTTAAGATTTGTGACAGTGGACAGACAGGCTGCAACACCACAACACCACATACTCATACTCAATTTTCTACTTCTAAGATTAAAATAGATAAGGTACACGAATATCTAAAATGACTGTCGCTTATAGTGTAAATACTAAACCATTGTGATTGTATCCAAATAGTACTGAAAAAGCTGATTTCTAATAAAAGGAAAAAACTCTGGTGTAATGAGTTAAAGTGATCATTTTCAAAATAAATAATACAGGCTGATAAATACAACAAAGACACCAGAATGAAAGAAATAGAATAATGTTGTGCCGGGCAGAGAGAAGGTTGTGACTCAAAGACAGGATGAAAGCAACTGAGTTAGTTTATCAAAGAACATTCCTTTATATACAAAATCTCAAAGCAACAAGAATTTTCATGTTCAAATATTGACACTGTTTCAGAGGAGAAAATAGATATGTTTTTTCAGGTTCTTTTTAGTGCGAGGGGAGAGCGAAGATACAAGCACAAAATGAACTATGTACGATCGTGTGACACACTGTTGGTACAATGTTTACAGAATCGGTACCGAAAATATAACCATGCCTTATTCTTTCGATCAGCAATAGTCTACGAACAAGCAAGTAAGTCATTAATGGTTAGGGTAAGTTTGTTCGCTGGGTATATATATTTCACAATAAGACTTTGAATAAAAGCAAAGGTGGTCAAAGATTATGAAATGTCTGCATTTACTGACTCAATGATAACTAGTTTATATATGACATGTCTGTTTTGACGTTGTTACTTATTTTAGAATGATTTATTGTTAATTTGTTCTCTTCATTTATTTATTTCCTTATTTCCTTTCCTCACTGGGCTATTTTATCCTGTTGGAGCCCCTGGGCTTATAGCATCTTGCTTTTCCAACTAGGGTTGTAGCTTGGATAGTAATAATAATAATAATAACAATATATATTTGATAAAACTTTTAGAACTAAATAAAACTCTCTTGCAAACACCGACGGTAGCATATTCGCTTTCTGTATTGACATTGGACAGTTCAGCTGACCATTCAGTGTCAGGTTGAGTAACGCTGAAGTTGGTCATCACTTGGATGGGTGACCACGAGCAATGACAGACGTTGTCAGCACACAATCCCCTTGAGCATATACTGCACGTGGTAAGTCGCTGGGTCAGCAACCTCACCCCGCAAGTAATTACTGTAAATCGATAGTTTTAACATTTGGTTCGACACCCTATAACGAAAAAAATAAACCGTATGGCGAAGGAACAGACACACAAGTCTGCATTTGTGAAACTTAAGCCAGGCTGACACTTGCACGAATTTGTGGCACGCATTGTCACAACTCCAGTCGTGAACTGGCGTGAACTCGTCGTGAAATGGCGTGGAGTGTTCGTAAACCCGTCGTGACATCGTGGCATGTCGTGACGAGAATTTTGAAATGTTCAAAATTTTGGTCAAGACAAAATTTCGTGACCGGGTTGTGAACTATGCGCGAACTGTTCGTGAACTCGTGCCAGTTCGTGTCAATGTGGACAGGTCATCTGTGATTCTAAGGTAATTTTTTTTTTTTTATCTTCCAGTTCGTGCCAGAAAATGTCACGACCTGCCACGACAAGTTCGTGGCAAAAAGTCGTGCAAGTGTCAAGTTACCCTAAGTCTCATAACGATCTTATCATAATGAATTGAAGGAACAATTTTCGAAGACGAAGTTAACATTGGAAGATGGTCTCTGCGATTTTTCGTTTCTCTCTCCTAACTGGCTATGCTATTTTCTCTAGTTTGCAGACCATAAGCATGAAAATTGGTTAGGGATTTCTTGTAAGTTATCCATTTCATTTCTAAAAAAAAGCAGTATCATTATTTCCTTTTGGATTAAGCTCCACTATTTGTCTGCTTTATAGCATGGATGCAAATAGCATCGCGAATCGTAATTTTTCCTCATAACAGACACACAAATCAAATGGGAATTACATATGCATTATTCAGTAATGAAATCTACCATGACTTCCGGGTAAATACTTACAGCATTGACAAGGGTCATCACAATGTCCATGGTTTTAGTCTGCGTCGCCTTATCATTGCCCGGGTAGCGTTCTTTCACGTAAGAGAAGAGCTTCGAATCCACGAAAACCCCAAGTTCTACTATATAAGGACCCTTTGCAATCCTTCGTTTCTGGCGGCTGTTTCCTCGCGTTTCGTGAGGACTGCTGGAGTCTGCTGGAAACTTTGGGGCAACAGGACGTAGCATTGTTTCGGGTAGTGTCAAAGATTCCATACCTGTAATTCACCCAGACATGTCACCGATAATTAGTAAAGTTTTTGCTTTTGAAGTAATCTGATTCTCACACCCCAACCGGAAAAAAAATCAACTGAATTTGATTCATTTTTCTAAAATGTTAAGAATCATTCATTACTTTAGGTTAAAAACGAAAATCTTAAGATCTTATTTTTCTTAATCCAATATTACCTGTACATACTAGTAGTAAGTTGATCCAAATATTTATACACATCACCTATAAACCCCCCAAAACGCTATTTTCCTTGTTATTATATGAGCTTTTAATATTTCAGAAAATTTCGGCCATTTATTATCAAAAGCACATGATTACCATTAAGCTAGCATGAGGTCACTCACTGCCTTCTATCTCTACGCATAGTTATGATATAATCCTTTCTCCTATTGTGTTCTCCAACTAGTATTTTGGGGGTAAGGTTGTTAGATCTACACCCTAAAGATGATATTTACCATCTGGCTCAAAATTCATGAACGAGTTGAGAGGGTAGGTCACGTATATTGGTTCGTCGAAATCTCGCTTGTGCCTGAGCGCTCCCTGGTCGCTGGGGTCGATCTGCTCCAACTGGTAGGGAATGCCATTGTGGTGGAAAACTCCATTCTGATGAGAAATATGGCAAATGAAATGCAGTTGATAAAGAAAAGCGTGCTTATACTATGAGCTCGATTATAAGCTACGTTTGGAAAACGTTGCTTTTTCCAGATACTAGCCTTATATGTAAGGAATAGGTCTAAAGATTGTTCAGGAGATTATCTGATAAGATTTGAGTAAATTGATATCATTTATAGTCAATGCATCCTGATAGGTCGTTGATAAGGATTACTATCATGATGTTGATTCAATTACAATCTTGAAAGATAATAACCAGTGAATACTTACCACACCAGTACAAGTAGACAGTACCATCCAGTTGTTATTGGCATTGCCGGCGTAGAAACAGTCCATATCGCTTTCAAATTCTTCAATATATCCTTCCTCTCGATGAATCCTATGAGTTTAAGTAGACAGTAATGATTTAACATTATCCTATATTCTCTTATCACTACTAATATTACAAACAAAGATTGATTGATTGATTGATTTAGAGTTTTCAGGCATCCTGACATCAAAGGTCATTGACGCCGGTAACATTTGATTTATGCATACAAAAATAAAAAATAAAATAAAAAATAAAAGTATTTAATTAAAATCATAAAAGTTGAATGTCATAAAAGTTAAATAGTTTTCAGAAGACCTGCTTCTGAAATAAATCTAAAAATGCCACTTGCATGGTAGGACACATCATTTCCAAGAATCTTGGCAAGGATGAACCGGCCACCCTCACCTCGAGCCTCAAACAAATATCTATTCCTTAAGTTATTATAATTGGGGCATTCGGTCAACAAATGCCTTACTGTTAGAGGTACTAAACAGTCGTCACAATACGGTTGGTGTTGGCCCTTCAGCAGAAACTCGTAACTAAATCCCAGATATAGTAGGTAATACGAATATCACTGAACGTCTTGAAGAATCTTACCTAAGTTTCAGGTCCTGATCTGCGATATTGACCTTGCTCAGGAGAAGAGTGAGGTCATCGCCATTCACGGGTATGGAAACGGGGAGGTCACTCGGGAGGTCACTGAAACCACCCTCGTTCGCTTCTCGTTTCCATCGGTGGTGTAAACCAATTGGCAGACCACGCAGCACTTGGTAACTTTTAGCTAAGTGTCAGGAGAAATTAAAATGCTTTTGAATATTGAACACCAAAAGGAATTTCTGATTTTTGTAATGTTTAGAAATAGAATCAAAGATCTATAGTCCATTTCTTTTAGCGATGCATATTTGCACCGACTCGCGGCGGTGCCCCTTTAGCTCGGATAAGTTTCCTGATCGCTGATTGGTTAGAATTATCTTGTCCAACCAATCAGCGATCCGGAAACTTTTCCGAGCTAAAAGGGCACCGCTGCGAGTCGGTGCAAATCTGCATCGCTAAAAGAAATGGACTATAGGTTTCAATAAATTTTCGTTTTAAGATATAGATTACATCATATACGTTTGCAATTTTTTTGCATCAGTTTATGGCAAATATCTATCCGGGTGAATTTATAGCTAACTAAAACAAAATAAAACAATTTTTTGGCATCAGTTTATGGCAAATATCTATCCGGGTGAATTTATAGCTAACTAAAACAAAATAAAACAATTTTTTGGCATCAGTTTATGGCAAATATCTATCTGGGTGAATATATATATTAAAAAAAAAAAAAAAAAAAAAAAAAAAAAAAAAAAAAACATCCTCAAGGAAAGTAATGAATAATGAGATAATAGGCAATATTATTCTAAATATGCCATATTTTTAGACTTTCTTTCAAAAGAAATTCTCAGCTATTTTAAGGAAATATTAGTAACAAGTAAGAAATTCTTAAATAGAAAAAAATATACATGTATCATGTATCAACAATTTTCGAATACAGGAAATACGTAAACAGTAATTAAAATGTTTCAAGTGATCAACCATCACATTCACAATTAATCTCTTTTATTTAAACATTGATATTCAACTTTTACTGTATAAGATGACACCTACAATACAGAAATTATAAGTACCTGGGAATAATGCCATTCAACAACAACAAATTTCATCTCATGAAAACACTTAGTATTAATTTCCAAATTGTAAAAGTTACTATTAATTTCAGGTTAACTATATATTTCTTATAAAAACTCTTTCCTCTTCCACACACATACCAGAAACTCTTTACTCTTTCACACATATACCAGAGAGAGAGAGAGAGAGAGAGAGAGAGAGAGAGAGAGAGAGAGAGATTACTTATGTCTTGTCAAGATAACTATATATTTCTTATAAAAACTCTTTCCTCTTCCACACACATACCAGAAACTCTTTACTCTTTCACACATATACCAGAGAGAGAGAGAGAGAGAGAGAGAGAGAGAGAGAGAGAGAGAGAGAGAGAGAGAGAGAGAGAGAGAGAGAGAGAGAGATATTACTTACGTCTTGGGCGATTTTTGAAGATAAAACTCTCCACATTCGGGTTCAGTCTTTCTTGACTCTCTCGTAGCTGAATCTAGAAGAAAATTTATACATTATTGCATAAATCCAGTTGATCATATTTGGTCAAAAAAAAAAAAAAAATCTATTTATCCCTCTAGACAACACAGTTACCGTCAAATTCTTATTTTAACTCTGCAGAACCTGATGGCACCAATACCTATAAGAAAGGCTTTGTACCAACCGTGTGTCACACGATCGTACATAATTCCTTTTGTATATATTATGCTTGTATCTTCGCTCTTCCCTCGCACTAAAAAGAACCAGAATAAACATGTCTGCGTTTCTCCTATGTAACATTGTCTGTTTCTCGAACATGTAATTTCCTGTTGCCTTGAGGTTTTGTATATTAAGGAGAGTGTTCTATAATAAATTAACTCAGTTGGTTTCACACTGCCTTTGAGTTCACAACCTTCTCTCGGCCCGTCACAGCTTCTTAGCAAGTTATGGTCTCCCGCTCTATCTTGCAAGCAGCCAATAATCTCCCGGTTTCCCAAAAGCCATCTCCCGCTAATACTTCTGATATAGCTTCCAGTCTGCATTCTTTAGGCTAGTCCAACTAACTATACACCCTTCTCGTCAATCTGTTTTTACTCATTATTGACAAATAAATAAACCACCTCCCATATAAATGTTTTTTTTTTTTTTTTTTTTTTTTGACCAGGCAGACATGAATCTTTTTATAGTTTATATATGGCATATTTGTTTTTGACGTTGTTAATAGTTTATATATGACATATCTGTTTTGACGTTGTTGCCTTTTTTAGAATGATTTATTGTTAATTTGTTCTCTTCATTTATTTATTTCCTTATTTCCTTTCCTCACTGGGCTATTTTTCCCTATTGGGGCCCCTGGGCTTATAGCATCTTGCTTTTCCAACTAGGGTTGTAGCTTGGATAATAATAATAATAATAATAATAATAATAATAAGATTGTATTGATTAAATATCATACAAACAGCTGTAGATGGGAAACCACCATCTGCATTCCTTATACAGAAATTCTATTTTGCCTATGATTTCGCCAACAAATAATTCTAGTGGTGGAATATTATCTAATGAGAATGATACATTAAATTTATGCATAGTTACGTTCAATGAAAGGTTTTATTTAAGGACGAAAACCAAAGTACACATTTATTTGGTTGTTTCAAACCAAGCAGTTTTCTTGGTCTTACGCATACAAAAAGGTAATCTAATTTAGGTTAAATTCTTATTTATAGTATTTAAATATCGGAGCAATTTTGTTTCTTTGCCGTAGAAGTAAATAGCAGTACCAGTTGAACTCGGTTGAGTCCTTTGTTAGGCTGGAGGAACGTAGGGAGTAGAGGTCCCCTTTTTTGTTTTGTTTCATTTGTTGATGTCGGCTACCCCCCAAAATTGGGGGAAGTGCCTTGGTATATGTATGTAGAAGTAAATACGTCAGGTTTAGAGGGATAGCTTATAAGAGCTTGAATAAAGAGATTATTGCGTACAAAGTCGCTTCCAATCCTAAAAAAAAAAGCGATTACCTTATCAAGAGGAGTAAAGGGAACTAGAGAAGAACCAAGGAGTAATTAATGATTATGATATCTACTTTTGATACAGTCCTGTCGGTAAAAAACTTGAAATATAAAGGAGTCCTCAGGAGAAAAAAATAATCTCAAACACATACAGGCCAATCCCGTATAAATTCATAGTAACATGGATAAAACGATGGTAACTAAACGAAATCCTCAATTTTAGAAATTAAAATGTTGTAAAGATTCGATTATTCTTGCAAGATTAAAGATTTAGAAAACACGGCAGTAGTTGGAACGTCATGAATTGTCATCTTCCTTAGACCGCATGAGCTAGACCTATAGTCCATTTCTTTTAGCGAGACAGATTTACACCGACTCGCAGCGGTGCCCTTTTAGTTCGGAAAAGTTTCCTGATCGCTGATTGGTTAGAATTATCTCGTCCAACCAATCAGCGATCAGGAAACTTTTCCGAGCTAAAAGGGCACCACTGCGAGTCGGTGCAAATCTGCATCGCTAAAAGAAATGGACTATAGTAGGCCTACTTGTCTCAAAGTGGAGAGTTTGTCAAAATTTAACAATTAGGTGATAAAGCAGTAACATGTGAGAATTTTCAACACATTTCCCAAGATATCGAGTTGGAACATAGTACAGTCCCAAGTTTTCTATGTTGAGCGAAAGTAGTAACAGAGAATTCTTACAATCGAAGAACATAAGGGAAGAAGTTGCACTAGAAAGGGGGCGAAGAAAAAAAAGATTGGGAGCATTGGAATCAGTGACAGAAGAATTATTGGTCAGAAAATAAAAACTGGGCTATTTTTCCCTGTTGGAGCCCCTGGGCTTATAGCATCTTGCTTTTCCAACTAGGGTTGTAGCTTGAATAGTAATAATAATAATAATAATAATAATAATTAAGAAAGGAAGGTAGGCTATAGATTCATAAGTATGAAATAAGGATATGAATTATCAATATAGTGCGAAATTATTTGGTAAAGTTCATTTTAATGTTTCAATATATCTTATTAGGAAGTAAAAATAAGGGTTTACTTTTATGAAGTAAGAATAAAATATGTGACTTTTATCTCTACAGTACTAGACAGGCGAGAGTAGGAACGGTTCAAATCTTGGCCTAGAATGTAAGAAAAAGTTTATAGAAGTTATGATCTGGCCACCCTAGCAGTACCAGCTGAACTCGGTTGAGTCCCTTGTTAGGCTGGAGGAACGTAGAGAGTAGAGGTCCCCTTTTTTGTTTTGTTTCATTTGTTGATGTCGGCTACCCCCCAAAATTGGGGGAAGTGCCTTGGTATATGTAAGTATGTATGTATGATCTGGCCAACATAAGGTTCTGCAAACACCTGTCTACAAATATAAATACAAAATTTTTCGATTATGATAGCAAAGGAAGGATTCTAAGATATACATCTTGTCAGTAACTATTGAAGTGTTAAAGCCATCTGGGGGTGGGTGGCGGAAAGTTGGGAATAAATTAAAACTGAGCCACTGATACAGCATTTTATTTGAATACGGCTGTATCCTACAACCTAGTTTCTTAATATCTATCTTATAGCTTTCATATTTATGGATTTATACTATATAGCCAAGCGCTGGGGCCTGTGATAGCATTCAGCACGTAAGTGAATCTAGGGTAAAACTCTAGTTACTCTAATGAAGAAAAAGTAAGAAGAGGTGTTTTTTCATTTATTTTATTTTTTATGCTTGCAATGTTGCTAGTTTCATAAAAATAACGATTTATTGCAATTTTATTCCTAATTTGGTGATTAGATGTCTAAAATACTGTAAGAAGAGGTGTTTTTTCATTCATTTTATCTTTTATGCTTGCAATGTTGCTAATTGCATTAAAATAACGATTTATTGCAATTTTATTCGTAATTTGGTGATTAGATGCCTAAAATACTATATTTCCCATTTAAAGACAAAAAAATCCAAAATAAATTATTTGATTGCAAAATAACTGTATTGCAATTTGTTTGCAATAAATGACAATTTTGTATGTTGTTTGGTCCTTAGCAATGTATAACACAGGATGGAAGAAAGGTAGCAAGAATGCAGGGAAGGTGCCGCTAGTTGGCGAAGGAACATAGCTAAGACGCTCAAATACTGCCTACAGTACATAGCAAGAGGTAAACTGGCAGCACTAACTGCCCACTGAGCGCACAACGTATGGAAAAAAAATATTTATTCTTTTTTGTTATGGTTTTTTGGAGGTTTATAAATTATTATTCCCTTCTTTGAATGATTCGACCGTAATCCAAATTTGTAATTCGATTAGTATTGTCTTTGTGCTAACCTTAATAGAAGTCTAAAAAGACTTTTTGAATATTCCTTATCATTATTCAATGCTGCAATATATATATATATATATATATATATATATATATGTATATATATATATATGTAAATATACATATATATATATATATATATATATATATATATATATATATGTGTGTATATATACATATATATATATGTATATATACATATATATGTATATATATGTATAAATACATATATATATATATATACATATATACATATATATACATATATATATATATATATATATATATATATATATATATATATATATATGTATCTATACACACACACACACACACACATATATATATATATATATATATATATATATATATATATATATATATATATACACATGTGTGTGTGCGTGTGTGTGTGTACAGAATAAACACAATACTATTCACGTCCCTGCTATGGCACACTTATTGCTTATTTAATTTCATGCTAAGGAGATCGAGAGAATTATTGTGATACTTCGGGATTTTATAATTTCAGAGGTGAAATATAAATCATACTTTTTGTCTTAGCAGATTACAGAATCTTGGGGACATTTAACATGCCTCTTTTACACTTTAAACCCTCTTGTCTGAAGTAGCTTTCACGTCCTCTTTTGATTGGCTAATATTTTGCTTAAGTTTTTCAATTGGTCATTTCTCAAATAGCTTCTATTATTATTGTTATTATTACTTGCTAAGCTACAACCCTAATTGGAAAAGCATGATGCTATAAGCCCAGGGGCTCCAACAGGGAAAATAGCTCAGTGAGGAAAGGAAACAAGGAAAAATAAAATATTTTAAGAAGAGCAACAATATTAAAATAAATATCCCTTTATAAACTATAAAAACTTTAACAAAACAAGAGGAAGAGAAATAAGATATAAGATAGAACAGTGTGCTCGAGTGTACCCTAGGGCTGGAATTTGCGTCCCGTGTACTTCAAGAAATACAAAGGTATATTATTATAGAACCTCACAATCACTATAGGTTTCTGTTTTGATTATTATCATCAAAACTAAAACAAATGAGATGGCTTCATCAAAACCCGACTAACGTTAAATAGAATATTAAAACATTAAACGCAAAAACTGATCTACATAAGATGAAAAGAAAAAAAATAAAATCTTTTCACGAATGAAGTAAAACTCCATGAACATTGTAAGTTAGCACTTAAAATCACCAATCCTAATAGCAGATCCAATATAAAAAAGTTAGATGATAAATTGGATGTGTATCAATCACTTCAAATATAATTTTCACACAAAATAATTTGTCTATCATTTTCTTATCATGTTGCCCCAAAGACTCGGCATTTCCTTCCATATTTCCCGAAGTAAATCTAAATTTCGTATGCTTTTGGGAAATCTATTCTGTTCAATTGAACAAATCTAGTGGTATTTAAATATATTTGGAAAGTATGATGGATCTTGACGTTATCATAATCATCATCTTGCTAGATTGTATGGCTTTAGATAATATGATGTACACTTAGTGCTATTTCCTACATTTCCCTTGCTCAAAGTTTCCACCGTCCAAATTCAATTGAAATGGTAATTCCTCTGTATTTAGTCATTCTTGACAAGTCTTGGTGCCATGGATCATTCACAAATCAATACCTCTTTTGTTTGACTTTTCATGGCATTGCCTTGCACTATAGCTGCCCTTTTACCCCCAAAGGACGTACTGGTACGTTTCACAAAACTCACCCCTTTACCCCCATGGACGTACCGGTACGTCCTTGCAAAAAAAATGCTGTAATTTTTTTTTTCAGATTTTTGATATTTTTTTGAAAAAATTCAGGCATTTTCCAAGAGAATGAGACCAACCTGACCTCTCTATGACAAAAATTAAGGCTGTTAGAGCAATTTGAAAAAAGATATACTGCAAAATGTGCTGGGGAAAAAATAACCCCTTGGGGGTTAAGGGTTGGAAATTTCCAAAGAGTCTGGGGGTAAAAGGGTTAATTAATATCATACTTTTGTTTTATTGGTCTGAGTTATGCGTTAAATGTTTGGTTTTGCCTACTACTTTTCCCTCTTTTGTGACAAAATTTATAATATTTCACTGTCTTCACACGTATTGCATGAAGCACATTTATTTACCAACTAACAACTGTAAAGAGCACAAAACACTATAGTACATATAGTACACTATAGTACATATCTCAGATCCCTATTGGGCAGTACACTTGATTATTACGAAATAAAACCTAATGAAACATACACCTTGGCCTAGACTAGAAAGTAATTTTCACCTGCACACCAATATTACTTGACACTATATGTTCGCTATTTGGTTGTGGTTAAAAAGTCGATTGCCAGCACATGTTGATCCAGGTATCCAGAGTCACATTAATTTTGATTTTACATTCTTTGATTTCTCATCTTCGACAGAATTATATATATATATATATATATATATATATATATATATATATATATATGTATATATATATGTATATATACATGTATATATATATATATATATATATATATATATATATATATATATATATATATATATATACACACACACACATGCAACCAACTGGAATAATCCGGTAGGGCTTTTGAAACACTTAAATTTTCTTGAAGGTGTTGTTCTGCTATTTTTCCATTTGATGAGATTTTCCTTAGTCAAACTTGTATCTTGAAGGAGTTTGTAGAACTTACTTGTAGGCCGTGTGTTTGTCCGAACACCGAAGCCAAAAAACCAAGGGATAAAAATTCCAAAATCATTTTCGGTTGGCAAAGATCTGAGTATAAAAATTGACTTCAGCCACGGATGGCCTGGGCTTTACACCTTCGTGAAAAGCTAACCATCAACTAAATAGAACCCTGGAATGAATAGTAAGTTCCAAGTTGTCCTCATTAATAATGACGTCATTAAGGGTTGCCAGATATTCCAGGAAGTGACACATTAATGGAAAGTTTGTCGTCATAGGAAGATTTTAGAAGACTTTTGCTTTTGGGACAATTTCCTTAATACTTGACAAGTTTGATTAGGACAGTACGTAACACGATTAATGATAATCGCCAAATGTTAATTTATTAGCAGAGATAAATGAAAAATTGGGTCTAATATACTTCCTCCACCGGACTTAGCCTATAGGTAGCATTGTTTAGTTGTTTAGTATACACCGGAAACTCTTCTGTTGTGTGCTCTACTGACGTAACAAAATGGTTCCAACGCAAAAACAAAAGGAAATAAAAAAAAAAGACATGCGTCACTCTGATAGCTCTTTAGCATTGCCGTACTAAAAACACAAAGCACATGGAGATTCGAATGGATAGAACGAATCCTTTAGAGCAGTGGTTCCCAAACTTTTTTCTGTCATTTCCCCCCTTCACCCAGTTCAACCATCCACATTTCCCCCTTCATGCCCCGCCAAGCCCTCACGCCCACTCGCCTGCCTCAGAAATGGGCATGACACTCCAATTCTCCCCTTGAATATCATGTCTTTGAGAACTGATATGATCATATCAAAATTGAATGGCTAACAACAAATTGCCGCACATACTATGAGGACATTTTCCGCTTGTTTTAGTTAGTAGGTAATGTAATTATTTCCACCCTGGAAGCTTCAAATTTCCCCCCAGGGGGAAATTTCCCCCAGGTTGGGAACCACTGCTTTAGATAAAGTTCCACGAAGTACATTCCCCGAAAAAAAAATTAATAATTTCCCTATACAAATGCACTGAGAGATTTTTTTTTTTATCAAGTTATTGATAATTCAGTGTCTCAAACTCTTGTAATTGGAATCCTTTTTCCCTTGTACTAAAAACACAAAGCACATGGAGATTCGAATGGATAGAACGAATCCTTTAGATAAAGTTCCACGAAGTACATTCCCCGAAAAAAAAAAATTATAATTTCTCTATACAAATGCACTGAGAGATTTTTTTTTATCAAGTTATTGATAATTCAGTGTCTCATACTCTAGTAATTAGAATTTATTTTAGATAAAGTTCCACGAAGTACATTCCCCTAAAAAAAAATTAATAATTTCTCTATACAAATGCACTGAGATTTTTTTTTATCAAGTTATTGATAATTCAGTGTCTCAAACTCTTGTGATTAGAATCCATTCTCGCATGTTTCGGGGACAAGCACCCACATTTTACTGCGCAAAGAGAGCAAGAAAATAGAATGAGCACATTAAGCTGATTTTTTAAAGATATACTGTACATAATCTTATCTCTCTCAGCACAAAGAAAAAAGGGCCAATATAAACATATTATATACCTTTTTTTTTTTTTAATTAAAGGATGTGCTTATACATGTTTATATATGTTTAACATACTTCTGTATACCAGCATGAATGGCATAATTCATGAAATTTGATTAGTAATAATAAATTTATCATACCGTATATATATATATATATATATATATATATATATATATATATATATATATATATATATATATTTATATATATATATATATGTGTGTGTGTGTGTGTGTGTGTGTGTGTGTAATTTATAGTTAATGTCTGTCTAAACATATTATAGAAGCCTACATATATGTATACAGTATTTGTCTGAAGGCCTAATATATATATATATATATATATATATATATATATATATATATATATATATATATATATGTATATATATATATATATATATATACATATACATATACTGTATATATATATATATATATATATATATATATATACATATACTGTATATATATATATATATATATATATATATATATATATATATATATATATATATATACATATATATATATATATATATATATATATATATATATATATATAATACATCATCTTATATCCTCTTCAATTCTATCACTATCCCACTAAAGAACCCGCAAAATTTGACAATAATTAACTTCCAAACAGTTGTAGTAAGAAATTCTAACGGGAATACAATTCTCGGATCATTGGTCGTTTCTAAAGTCATCTTTATTCCAATATGCGGAAAAGCAAATTAAATACTTCATAATTTACATAAAAGACAATAAATGAAAGTCTCTTTTACGTATGCAAGGGCCATTCAATTGGAAAGGATTTGCGAGTCATATTTGCACCGACTCGCAACCGTGACCTTTTAGCTCGGAAAAGTTTCCGGATCGCTGATTGGTTAGAATGATCTTGTCCAACCAATCAGTGATCCGGAAACTTTTCCGAGCTAAAAGGGCACCGCTGCGAATCGGTGCAAATCTGCCTCGCTAAAAGAAATGGACTATTGATAATATTTGTTTCTTTTGAAGCCTTTATAGTTTATATATAAAAGACGTAATTCAATATTGTTACTGTTTTCAAAATATTTCATTTTGATTGCTTATTACTTCTCTTGTAGTTGATTTATTTCCTTATTTCCTTTCCTCTCTGGGCTATTTTTCCCTGTTGGAGCCTTTGGGCTTAAAGCATCTTTCTTTTCCAATAAGGTTGTAACTCAGCTCGTAATAATAATAATAATAATAATAATAATATAGTGTGAATCTCTCTAGCATCAACACTAATAATAATAATAATAATAATAATAATAATAATAATAATAATAATAATAATAATAATAATAATAATAAAGTGTGTATCTCTCTAGTATCAACACTAATAATAATAATAATAATAATAATAATAATAATAATAATAATAATAATAATAAAGTGTGTATCTCTCTAGCATCAACACTAATAATAATAATAATAATAATAATAATAATAATAATAATAATAATGATAAAGTGTGTATCTCTCTAGCATCAACACTAATGATAATAATAATAATAATAATAATAATAATAATAATAATAATAATAATAATAAAGTGTGTATCTCTCTAGCATCAACACTAATGATAATAATAATAATAATAATAATAATAATAATAATAAAGTGTGTATCTCTCTAGCATCAACACTAATAATAATAATAATAATAATAATAATAATAATAATAATAATAATAATAATAAAGTGTGTATCTCTCTAGCATCAACACTAATGATAATAATAATAATAATAATAATAATAATAATAATAATAATAATAATAAAGTGTGTATCTCTCTAGCATCAACACTAATGATAATAATAATAATAATAATAATAATAATAATAATAATAATAATAATAATAAAGTGTGTATCTCTCTAGCATCAACACTAATGATAATAATAATAATAATAATAATAATAATAATAATAATAATAATAAAGTGTGTATCTCTCTAGCATCAACACTAATGATAATAATAATAATAATAATAATAATAATAATAATAATAATAATAATAATAATAATAATAATAATAATAATAAAGTGTGTATCTCTCTAGCATCAACAATAATGATAATAATAATAATAATAATAATAATAATAATAATAATAATAATAAAGTGTGTATCTCTCTAGCATCAACATTAATGATAATAATAATAATAATAATAATAATAATAATAAAGTGTGTATCTCTCTAGCATCAACACTAATAATAATAATAATAATAATAATAATAATAATAATAATAATAATAATAATAATAATAATAATAATAATAATAATAATAAAGTGTGTATCTCTCTAGCATCAATACTAATAATAATAATAATAATAATAATAATAATAATAATAATAATAATAATAATAATAATAATAATAATAATAATAAAGTGTGTATCTCTCTAGCATCAACACTAATGATAATAATAATAATAATAATAATAATAATAATAATAATAATAATAATAATAATAATAATAATAATAAAGTGTGTATCTCTCTAGCATCAACACTAATGATAATAATAATAATAATAATAATAATAATAATAATAATAATAAAGTGTGTATCTCTCTAGCATCAACACTAATGATAATAATAATAATAATAATAATAATAATAATAATAATAATAATAATAATAATAATAATAATAAAGTGTGTATCTCTCTAGCATCAACACTAATAATAATAATAATAATAATAATAATAATAATAATAATAATAATAATAATAATAATAATAATAATAATAATAATAAAGTGTGTATCTCTCTAGCATCAACACTAATAATAATAATAATAATAATAATAATAATAATAATAATAATAATAATAATAATAATAATGATAAAGTGTGTATCTCTCTAGCATCAACACTAATGATAATAATAATAATAATGATAATAATAATAATAATAATAATAATAATAATAATAATAATAATAATAAAGTGTGTATCTCTCTAGCATCAACACTAATGATAATAATAATAATAATAATAATAATAATAATAATAAAGTGTGTATCTCTCTAGCATCAACACTAATAATAATAATAATAATAATAATAATAATAATAATAATAATAATAATAATAATAATAATAATAATAATAATAATAAAGTGTGTATCTCTCTAGCATCAACACTAATAATAATAATAATAATAATAATAATAATAATAATAATAATAATAATAATAATAATAATAATAAAGTGTGTATCTCTCTAGCATCAACACTAATGATAATAATAATAATAATAATAATAATAATAATAATAATAATAATAATAATAATAAAGTGTGTATCTCTCTAGCATCAACACTAATGATAATAATAATAATAATAATAATAATAATAATAATAATAATAATAATAATAATAATAATAATAATAATAAAGTGTGTATCTCTCTAGCATCAACACTAATGATAATAATAATAATAATAATAATAATAATAATAATAATAATAATAATAATAATAATAATAATAATAATAAAGTGTGTATCTCTCTAGCATCAACACTAATGATAATAATAATAATAATAATAATAATAATAATAATAATAATAATAATAATAATAATAAAGTGTGTATCTCTCTAGCATCAACACTAATGATAATAATAATAATAATAATAATAATAATAATAATAATAATAATAATAATAATAATAATAATAAAGTGTGTATCTCTCTAGCATCAACAATAATGATAATAATAATAATAATAATAATAATAATAATAATAATAATAATAATAAAGTGTATATCTCTCTAGCATCAACACTAATAATAATAATAATAATAATAATAATAATAATAATAATAAAGTGTGTATCTCTCTAGCATCAACACTAATAATAATAATAATAATAATAATAATAATAATAATAATAATAAAGTGTGTATCTCTCTAGCATCAACACTAATAATAATAATAATAATAATAATAATAATAATAATAATAATAATAATAATAAAGTGTGTATCTCTCTAGCATCAACACTAATAATAATAATAATAATAATAATAATAATAATAATAATAATAATAAAGTGTGTATCTCTCTAGCATCAACACTAATAATAATAATAATAATAATAATAATAATAATAATAAAGTGTGTATCTCTCTAGCATCAAGACGCATATTAGAAATGGCGAATGATTGAAAGGTCCCAGTTGCGAGACAATCTCCCCTTGTAGCTGAGGAGTATGTCACATCCAATGAGATCTTTGAAGTCTTAAACTAGTCTATCGATACGATTTTTAGAGTGTTCAACGTTTTTTGGCATCTAGGCCACCAAAGATAGTTTTCTATGAAATATCAAACCTATAAATCGTAACTCCCCAACGCTAGGAATTCTATATCCTTATTGATAACGGTCTGAATGCGGGTACACCCCTAAGAAAAGAAAAAAAAAAAAAAAAAAAAAAAAAAAAAAAGTTTACCAGAAGCCTTGCTTGAAGAGATTCTGAAGCCTTGTTTTTCAGTTAAACTTATGATTTGATCTGCACCTAACTGCGTGTATCCTTCCCACTGTAGCTATTCGAGAAATAGTTAAAGATACTGAATCCCTCTACAAATATGGTACTCAAAACATCATAAGGATGACCAATGCACCACCATGAATAACAACAAGAACAACCCGTGTGACAATACTACACTCCTCGAAACCCTTCCTAACATATGTTATTGGACTTTGACCTGAATGGCTAGAAATTAATTGATAAAGAAAAATAGGAAACACTCATCGTAGACCAACATTAAGCAATGTCTTAAGAACCAATGTTATATACTATTCATTATGTCAATATAAATCTATTACATCAGTGGCTCCCAACCTGGGGGAAATTTCCCCCTGGGGGGAAATTTGAAGCTTCCAGGGGGGAAATAATTACACTACCTACTAACTAAAACAAGCGGAAAATGTCCACATAGTACGTACGGTAATTTGTTGTTAGCCATTCAATTGTGATATGATCATATCATTTCTCACTGACATGATATTCAAGGGGAGAATTGGAATATCATGCCCATTTCTGAGGCAGGCGAATGAGCATGAGGGCTGGGCGGGGCATGAAGAGGGAAATCTGGATGGTTGAACTGGGTGCAGGGGGGAAATGACAAAAAAAAAGGTTGGGAACCACTGTATTACATGGTGCTGCTTGCAGGAAAAATACTTTACACATGCAGAAGTCTCCGGTTGTATCATTGTGTCTAATGCAGAATGCATTCTTTCCAAATTTGCATATTGAAGGTGGTGAAAACTGGATGAATTTAAAAATGTGGGATTCCCAACAAAGGTATAAAATGCATCCACCGTAACTTCCTGCTCACACATCATAATAAGTTGTAAAATGAATTATTCTATTGGACATGGTGTGTTTTCGCATAACGTTGTCTCCTGCAGAGATTACTGAGGAGTTCTCATACAGCAAGAACTATAGTCAAAATCCCTGATATTTCCACTGCCTGACCATGGAGAATTCTAATGTTAACAAATTAATACTACGAGGAGCTTCAGGAGTTTCTTTGAATAATGATCATTCATGATAATATTAGACTTAGCTCCTTTTACCGGAAGTAATTTCCATGGAATTGTTTAGTGTTTGATAATTACTTTCTACTTCTTCTTCTTCTTCTTCTTCTTCTTCTTCTTCTTCTGACCCTATTAATTTCACTGCATTGCAGAGTTGACAGCTTGTGTCAATTTATCCCATCTATTTCTATTCCTTGCACCTTCTTCCCCTAGTTCCACCTCATCCATATCCCTCCTCACCACATCCCTCCATCTCATCCACTGGCACCCCACAACACTCCTCCCCATCACTGGTATGTTCTTACTCTCTTGATTGGCTCTACCTCCACTCTTCTCAGACTAGCTTCCCTAGCCTTCCCCTTTACATTACATACATTATAACGCAAATTCTCATTCCCAGTAGTATACATCATCATCATCATTTCAGCCTTCAAAAGTCCTTTGTTGGATGTAGGCCTTCCCCAGGTTTCTCCACAGACTTCTATCGCAAGCTATTCTGTGCCACTGTTGATTATGTTAGTCTAACAATTAATCTCGCCATCCTTCTTTCGGTTACTTCCAACTGCCCCTACTATTTCATCTTAACTGCCTAAGTATCTGTTCCATGTAATAGTATAGGCCTGATAGCTGTCTTGTAAGCCTTGATTATGACCTTTAATGACATTTTCTCGTCTAAAACAACTCCAGTTGCTTCTCTCCCCTTTCTTTCTTATAGAACTAGGCTACATTTTGAAATACATTAGCAAAGCAAAAGAAAACGGTCTCATTAGGTTGTTGAGGAAGGGTAGCCCTCACCAAAGTGTACAATTTTAGGTTCCTTACTGCAGGATTCCTGCTCATCTTTACCATAGTATCACAAATTACTGGGCCTCTTTGAGTCTTAAACCTGCAAGGTGTTCTAGTATGGCCAAAACTTTGGTAATGGTAACATCTTCCAGATCTTGAGAGGAATATAGTTTTAATTTAGGTTTCTACCTGACAGCACTTGCAAATTCCAAGAGTTTTATGATACAGTGTGTTGTGATTAAACTTGCCTTGATTTTTTCATTTTGTGACGGGATGCAAAATAAAGCCAAATCCTCACACCCTTGAATCACTCTTTCACTGAGTAATCAGCAAGAAACTTATTTATACCTCTCAGGTCTAAACATGTTCAGAGAGCTGACAATCCCAAGACAATTTCTTCTAACTGTGATACTTCTTCTCTTTTTCAGATAATTTTACGACAAAAGACAAGATCAAAGTATTCAATCCAAAGGCTGATCTAATAATTATACAAGATACTTGGAATTGAACGTCAGAGTCCAGGAGTTCATTAGGCCCCTAGCCACAACTGGGGCAGTTGTACGTATATAGAAGCGGTCTGTTTTTCCCAATACGTTTAAACATAGAACAACACCACGAGCAAACAGTTTAAGTCTATGACACGTTAATTTAATTAGGATGGGATACAAGAAATATGAAAAGCATAGAATTACAGAAATTGGATGTCAAAGGTGAAAATATTGTGTAAAATTACTTAATTTCCTTTGTCATCGAATTACACATTGAATCTGAATAGCAAACTTTGACATTGAATGCATACAATGGATAATATGCAAATTATCATCCGGGGGTCATTCACTAAACACTTTCATTCACAAACTGGATTGTTGTTCATCCTCATATAAATTCCAGTGATCGCCAACTAGGAAGTATTCATTACATTTTCAGGAAATCGTTTTTTATAGTAACTTTAATTTTCTAAGTGACCTTTTTATAGTAAGTGAAGAACAAGAACTCAGATATTGTATCATTCTTCTTACTAGAGTGAATTTTAGTGTTACAAAATTGAATATATATATATATATATATATATATATATATATATATATATATATATTAAAAATAGATACGTACACACGCACGCACATTATTATTATTATTATTATTATTATTATTATTATTATTATTATTATTATTATTTATGAATATATATATATATATATATATATATATATATATATATATATATATAAATATATACATTCACATATACTGTACACATAAATACAAATATATATATATATATATATATATATATATATATATATATATATATATATATATATATATACATACATATACATATATATATATATGCATATATATATATATATACATTCACATGTATATATATATATATATATATATATATATATATATATATATATATATATATATATATATATATATATATATATAATGTATATGTATAATGCTCCAGCAGTTTATTGCAACCAATGATGTGATTCGATATTCCACATTACATGATAAATGGAGGATGAAAAGTTCTCAGATGTGGTAGTGATGTTCCCACCATCAATGTGCAATGTTACGGCTTACCAGGTCAGTCGTGGACATAACAGATGAAACCTTTGGACCTAGGGGTCTTTGTTTGACGTGTTCATATTGCCTTTTCACGGCGAAATTTGCTGTGCAATGTGCAATACTCATTCTTTAGATCAGATGTGTTTCCTCAGTGGATTGTCGCATTTCCTCTTGCAGGTCTTCGATTGCCAATCTTTAATTGTCCTTTCATCAGGCATGTTATTATTATTATTATTATTATTATTATTATTATTATTATTATTACTATACAAGCCACAACCCTAGTTGGAAAAGCAAGATGCTATAAGCCCAAGGGCCCCAATAGGGAAAAATAGCCCAGTGAGGAAAGGAAATAAATAAATGAAGAGAACAAATTAACAATAAATCATTCTAAAAAGGCAACAATGTCAAAACAGATATGTCATATATAAACTACTAACAACATCAAAAACAAATATGTCATATATAGACTATAAAAAGACTCATGTCCGCCTGGTCAACAAAAAAGCATTTAATGCAAGCTCATGTTGTTTGCTCCACAGTCTGTTTATGTGGAATCCAATTCTAGGTAAGGTCAATAATCTTCAAGTAAGAAATATGAAAATTTGTCTGTTCCTTGTGGTGGTGCCGATACATAATCCAGGTCTCTGTTCATACAAATGAGTTGAGATACGGATTTTGGTGGCCAGTCTCAGTTGTATGTTTTGAGGAACACTAGTGTTCAGCATGGCAAATGCACAAGAAACCCTGTTCTTCTTCTCTAGCTCATCATTGACGGCATGATTAGTTATTGAAGCAATGCTACTACTCAGTATAGCTATTTTACGAATTTCTCTTTACCTTGTATTCGTCTGTAAGCCAACTGCCAGATACAATGAAAATAAGGTGCCAAAGATGTGCTGCACTGACTCTGAAGCATGGGCCAAAATGGCAACGTCATCTGAATATGGCAAGTCAATCAATTGGCATGTGAACATTTTAATAAGCACTTTTATTCGTATGATACTGAAGATGCTACCATCCAATTGGTAACCTATTTCAACCTTTCTTCTCCTTAAAGTTTTGATTTTTGCTTTAAAGTCATAAGTCATATTCAGTCTTGTGGATTACAGCAATGTTATCTCGAACCCAACAATGGTCATTTCATTAAGCAGTTATCAGCTCTTGCCTTTTTTCCACCTACAGATGTGCATGAGATGTTAGACCAGTTAACTAGTTCGATAACTGCTGAAAATGAAGTCTTGTTAAATGATTCTTTTGAGTTGTTCATGCTTTTGACCATTACTAACTTTAAGTAATAAATATTGAATCAGTATTTAGTACTAATTCAAGTGACCGAAGAGTTAGAATGAAGTATTAAATGTTCACTACAGTATCTTTTTCTTTATTTTTTAATTATTCGGCTTTATGACCGTTCGGTCCCATGACTGTTCGGTTTTACGACCGTTCGGTTTCATGTCCTTTCGGCTTTGTGTCTTTTCGGCATCTTGGCATCTTGTCTGTCGGCAGGCAATAGTGCACTCGGCATCCCGTCCTAGTACCGTGAGGAGATTTACTTTATAGGGGCCAGAGCATCAACATGCTTTACTCACATTTCCATTTGAAAGGAGGAATCTAAGCAATCAATGCAGACTTTTGCTTCCTCATTGGAATGAAAGAGCTGAAGTATTTTGATCATTTTTCTGAGAACTGTATTTTGCAAGTAATTTCCATAAGAGCCAGTGGGGCACCATGTTAGGGACTTGATAGCATGAAATTAAATTCTAATAAAACTCAAATTATGATTGTAAGTAGGTTAAAGACAGTGGCTTCTCAACATACGGATCTCAGCATTGATGTTTTTAACTCTGTTTGACTTAAAATTCTAGGTGTGATTCTCGACAGCAAATTTACTTTTGAGAAACACATTAAGTCTCTGTCTTCTTCAATTGCACAAAAAAAGTGGCCTATTGAGAAAGTCTTTTAAGATTTTTGATGATCAATCTATTCTGAAGTGTTTTAATTCTTTCATTCTGCCTTGTTTTAAGTATTGTCCTCCTGTCTGGTCTTCAGCTGCTGGTTCTCACCTTAATTTGTTGGACAGGAACTTACAGTGTATTAAATTTCTTATTCCTGATCTACATATTAACTTCTGACACTGTCGTTTAATTAATCCTTATGCATGTTGCATTAGATTTTTGGAATTCTGACTATCCTATACATTCAGATCTTCCTGGACAGTTCCGTCCTGTCCATAATACTAGGCATGAAGTTATTCTAATAATCAGACCTTCTCCATCATGAAGCTCTTTACTACACAGTATTCTAGAAGTTTTATTCAGCTGTAGACAAGTTCTGGAATGATCTTC
>NC_090725.1:956333-991333 GCF_036898095.1 Palaemon carinicauda | reverse complement strand
CTTAAAATATTTTATTTTTCTTCGTTTCCTTTCCTCACTGAACTATTTTCCCTGCTGGAGCCCCTGGGCTTATAGCATCCTGCTTTTCCAACTAGGGTTGAAGCTTAGCAAATAATAATAATAATAATAATAATAATAATGATAATAATAATAATAAAGAAAATGTAAATGCGAACGGGACATTAAGCAAATTGCCGATCACCGAGTTGTCAGTAATTGGTGCGACGATATTTATGTTCGACGCAGAGATATACAAAATCCAATTTTGTTGACACGCAATGTGCAATATAATTGATATAATAGGTAGATTCAGGGTATTTCCACAACAGCTGTATTACTGATTTATTAATGTAGGTTTCCCTTTCTTTTCTGAATATTGACAGTCAAGGGAGCTTGGAGTCTTCTTCATTTGCCCGTTTTCTATGCTGCAATATAAATACATTTTAAAAAATAGAAAAAAAAAATTATAATTTATTTCTCGTGAGATTTGACATACCATGTAGATATATTAAATTGGACATTATCATGGACTTTTGGAGTAAAGTTTAAGAGTTCGAACTTTCATTAATATGAGGGATAAAACTATAGACTTTTCTCTGATTTTAGCAAAAAAGGGACAGAGAAAACTTTCAAGCGAGTCCGTTATAAAGCAGGAACATGTAGGAATATGGCACCTTCCTTTAGAATCAATTGCAGCAATTGATTAGGCTTAAGTTGTTAAGAAAAAAAAAAGTTTGTTTTTTTTTCATCTCAGCGTAAATGTCTGAAGGAAGATGAAGTACTAAAATCAAGTGTTCTAATGTAAAGACAGAAACTATTCTTGTTCTTGGAAAAGGCTCAATGCGGCTTCATATTCTGCCCCTTTCCTATCCCTTACTTCTTTAAGCCCTGCCCCTACCTTTTCCTTGTCTTCCCTCTCTTTTACCATTCACCGCCCATACTGAATGATCATTATTATGTCCTTTCATCACATCTATGTATAATATAAACATCAGTCGTATAACTTACAGCAAATCAGCCTATGAGGTATGGCACATTGCATTGTCTGATTGGTTATTATTATTATTATTATTATTATTATTATTATTATTATTATTATTATTATTACTATCCAAGCTACAACCCTAGTTGGAAAAGCAAGATGCTATAAGCCCAGGGGCCCCAATAGGGAAAAATAGCCCAGTGAGGAAAGGAAATAAGGAAATAAATAAATGAAGAGAACAAATTAACAATAAATCATTCGAAAAAAGGCAACAACGTCAAAACAGATATGCCATATATAAACTATTAACAACGTCAAAAACAAATATGTCATATATAAACTATAAAGAGACTCATGTCCGCCTGGTCAACAAAAAAGCATTTGCTCTAACTTTGAACTTTTGAAGTTCTACTGATTCAACTACCCGATTAGGAAGATCATTCGTATGAACTTTAGAAATGGCACTATGATCGTTTGATTAAAGTCGTTAGTTTACTCGTTTGAGGCACCTTATTTGAACAAAGCTTCATTTCAGTTTACCAATTATTCCGATATATATACTATAATGATATCAGAAGATAATAATAGGTCATAATTTTCGTTAAAATATCCAATTTCAATTTCAAGTATAAACTTTCACTGGAAATTAAGTTACCAAGTGTATGAGGATGGCTATAACCTTTACTATGTAGTTGTTCCCAGAGATTTGAAATATGAAATCTATTTGTGAATTTTAGAAACAAAATCTTTTTAATTTAGTACTAATCCTACTTTCGGCGTCAATGACCTTAGATGTCAGGACGCCTGATGACTTCTAATAAATCAGTCAAGTGCCTACTTTGTTTTCAAATTAGACACTTGTATCCTGAGGCTGCATAGATTAGAGCAGTGGTTCGCAACCTTTTTTCAGTCATTTCCCCCCTGCACCCAGTTCAACCATCCACATTTCCCCCTTCATGCCCCGCCCAGCCCTCATGCCCACTCGCCTGCCTCAGAAATGGGCATGATATTCCAATTCTCCCCTTGAATATCATGTCAGTGAGAAATGATATGATCATGTCACAATTGAATGGCTAACAACAAATTGCCGCACATACTATGTGGACATTTTTCCGCTTGTTTTAGTTAGTAGGTAGTGTAATTATTTCCACCCTGGAAGCTTCAAATTTCCCCCTAGGGGGAAATTTCCCCCAGGTTGGGAACCACTGGATTAGAGCTTGCATAACACGAATGCATCCAAATCAACCTTCTTTCACCTACGATCGCGGGCTTTGTGCCATTGGACCCTCAATCTAACTTGACTTAAGTCACCGTAATTTTCACAGCTGTGGTATTCAAAGCATCTTAACTTTAAAAAACTATCCAAGTCCTCTTTGACTAACCCCTTCAAACACACTGAAGTCATACAACATTACTTTACAGGTGGAAGAGCCAATATTTACCAGGGTTGCCTTGCCCATGGACTTGTTGGATGTAAGAGAGACAATGTGCTGACCAAGGCTTTTAAATAAACTTGATAATGTCAAAATTAATCGGTACACTTCAAAGACTATCAAAACATACATGTCAGTGCTGAAGTCACTTAACAACAGCTTCTAAATCAGGGTTGCCAGGTTTTCTAAATGAGAAAAGGCCAACTTCTGATTAACAGAAGCTTTAAAGGGCCATCCTATTAGTAGAAAAAGGCCAAATATATAGTATTTAAGGCCCGCCTTTTTTTTCATATTACTAAAGACCAACCAATTTTTTTTAAAAGGCCAAATTTGAAGTTTTTCGGCCTGAGAAAAGGCCGAACTGGCAACCAGAATATTCACCGAGGTCTGTTAAACCATATAATGTGTGAAGTTATTTTAGTTATGCTACAATAGCGGAAAAGAGATAAACTTACCTGATTTGGTAGGTATCATCTAGAATGCTTACTCCATCTATATGACAATAATTCTGCCAGAAGAATAAAACATGGCAATTAACACAATGCCCTTCCTGCCTCACTGCTAAACCCACACTAAGATCACGTAAAAAATGACATACGACTTATTCAAGGATTGTATGAGAATAAGAAAAGGAATTACATAGATACTTGGGCAACTAAAACTTCTGACAATGCATTCGTTATTGGGAAGTGTTTATATCACCAACGAAAAGGAAACAGACAGATGGCAGCACTTACTAAACAACGTGAAACATGCACTGTGATAATTAGGGCGCCAGATATAAACGAACAAGAGGTATAACTTTTGCATCCAACGAATATTTCCGCAACTATACTTATGCTACAGATATCAAATAGACGAACAGTTGCCTCTTATGCTACAGATATCAAATAGACGAACGGTTGCCTCTTATGCTACAGATATCAAGTAGACCAACGGTTGCCTCTTATGCTACAGATATCAAATAGACGAACAGTTGCCTCTTATGCTACAGATATCAAATAGACGAACGGTTGCCTCTTATGCTACAGATATCAAATAGACGAACGGTTGCCTCTTATGCTACAGATATCAAGTAGACCAACGGTTGCCTCTTATGCTACAGATATCAAGTAGACCAACGGTTGCCTCTTATGCTACAGATATCAAATAGACCAACGGTTGCCTCTTATGCTACAGATATCAAAGAGACGAACGGTTGCCTCTTATGCTACAGATATCAAGTAGACCAACGGTTGCCTCTTATGCTACAGATATCAAATAGACCAACGGTTGCCTCTTATGCTACAGATATCAAATAGACCAACGGTTGCCTCTTATGCTACAGATATCAAATAGACGAACGGTTGCCTCTTATGCTACAGATATCAAATAGACCAACGGTTGCCTCTTATGCTACAGATATCAAATAGACGAACGGTTGCCTCTTATGCTACAGATATCAAATAGACGAACGGTTGCCTCTTATGCTACAGATATCAAGTAGACCAACGGTTGCCTCTTATGCTACAGATATCAAGTAGACCAACGGTTGCCTCTTATGCTACAGATATCAAATAGACCAACGGTTGCCTCTTATGCTACAGATATCAAGTAGACGAACGGTTGCCTCTTATGCTACAGATATCAAGTAGACCAACGGTTGCCTCTTATGCTACAGATATCAAATAGACCAACGGTTGCCTCTTATGCTACAGATATCAAGTAGACGAACGGTTGCCTCTTATGCTACAGATATCAAATAGACCAACGGTTGCCTCTTATGCTACAGATATCAAGTAGACGAACGGTTGCCTCTTATGCTACAGATATCAAATAGACCAACGGTTGCCTCTTATGCTACAGATATCAAGTAGACGAACGGTTGCCTCTTATGCTACAGATATCAAGTAGACCAACGGTTGCCTCTTATGCTACAGATATCAAGTAGACCAACGGTTGCCTCTTATGCTACAGATATCAAGTAGACCAACGGTTGCCTCTTATGCTACAGATATCAAATAGACCAACGGTTGCCTCTTATGCTACAGATATCAAATAGACGAACGGTTGCCTCTTATGCTACAGATATCAAATAGACCAACGGTTGCCTCTTATGCTACAGATATCAAATAGACGAACGGTTGCCTCTTATGCTACAGATATCAAATAGACCAACGGTTGCCTCTTATGCTACAGATATCAAATAGACGAACGGTTGCCTCTTATGCTACAGATATCAAATAGACCAACGGTTGCCTCTTATGCTACAGATATCAAATAGACCACAGTTGCCTCTTATGCTACAGATATCAAATAGACCAACGGTTGCCTCTTATGCTACAGATATCAAATAGACCACAGTTGCCTCTTATGCTACAGATATCAAATAGACCAACGGTTGCCTCTTATGCTACAGATATCAAATAGACGAACGGTTGCCTCTTATGCTACAGATATCAAATAGACGAACGGTTGCCTCTTATGCTACAGATATCAAATAGACCAACGGTTGCCTCTTATGCTACAGATATCAAATAGACGAACGGTTGCCTCTTATGCTACAGATATCAAATAGACCAACGGTTGCCTCTTATGCTACAGATATCAAATAGACGAACGGTTGCCTCTTATGCTACAGATATCAAATAGACCAACGGTTGCCTCTTATGCTACAGATATCAAGTAGACGAACGGTTGCCTCTTATGCTACAGATATCAAGTAGACCAACGGTTGCCTCTTATGCTACAGATATCAAATAGACCAACGGTTGCCTCTTATGCTACAGATATCAAGTAGACCAACGGTTGCCTCTTATGCTACAGATATCAAATAGACCAACGGTTGCCTCTTATGCTACAGATATCAAGTAGACCAACGGTTGCCTCTTATGCTACAGATATCAAATAGACCAACGGTTGCCTCTTATGCTACAGATATCAAATAGACGAACGGTTGCCTCTTATGCTACAGATATCAAGTAGACCAACGGTTGCCTCTTATGCTACAGATATCAAGTAGACCAACGGTTGCCTCTTATGCTACAGATATCAAGTAGACCAACGGTTGCCTCTTATGCTACAGATATCAAATAGACCAACGGTTGCCTCTTATGCTACAGATATCAAGTAGACCAACGGTTGCCTCTTATGCTACAGATATCAAGTAGACGAACGGTTGCCTCTTATGCTACAGATATCAAATAGACCAACGGTTGCCTCTTATGCTACAGATATCAAGTAGACGAACGGTTGCCTCTTATGCTACAGATATCAAATAGACCAACGGTTGCCTCTTATGCTACAGATATCAAGTAGACGAACGGTTGCCTCTTATGCTACAGATATCAAATAGACCAACGGTTGCCTCTTATGCTACAGATATCAAGTAGACCAACGGTTGCCTCTTATGCTACAGATATCAAATAGACCAACGGTTGCCTCTTATGCTACAGATATCAAATAGACGAACGGTTGCCTCTTATGCTACAGATATCAAGTAGACCAACGGTTGCCTCTTATGCTACAGATATCAAATAGACCAACGGTTGCCTCTTATGCTACAGATATCAAATAGACCAACGGTTGCCTCTTATGCTACAGATATCAAGTAGACCAACGGTTGCCTCTTATGCTACAGATATCAAATAGACCAACGGTTGCCTCTTATGCTACAGATATCAAAGAGACGAACGGTTGCCTCTTATGCTACAGATATCAAATAGACGAACGGTTGCCTCTTATGCTACAGATATCAAGTAGACCAACGGTTGCCTCTTATGCTACAGATATCAAGTAGACCAACGGTTGCCTCTTATGCTACAGATATCAAATAGACCAACGGTTGCCTCTTATGCTACAGATATCAAGTAGACCAACGGTTGCCTCTTATGCTACAGATATCAAATAGACCAACGGTTGCCTCTTATGCTACAGATATCAAATAGACGAACGGTTGCGATGATCAAGGTAAAAGCAAAAACCGATACCAAAAGTAATGTAACTAATAGTATTGTATTGGATTTATGGATTTGGGCTATATGGACATGCTCTGTGGCATAGAAGGCCATTCAGCACCACAGTACACTATGAAGTAAAAGTTAAAATGAGGCTGGACAGCAAGATAGAAGAAAGGAAGCGGGAACGGAGGAGATACAGTCTAGTAAGACGCTAAAAGTATCACACATCATGAAGTTTTGATGGCTATCATGTAAAAAAAAACTGCAATCCTGATAATCCAGAGATTTCATATCATTCATATAAATAGGAATGATTTTACAATAAAAAAAGTTATTGTTATGATAATATATTCAATATGGACATGTACTAACCATGGTCCGGAATTGGAAAACGATAATTATATATTATCTTTCAAGGATGTTATAATGAATGAAGGCATTTCATCATTTTTCGAAGGATTGAGATAAATGTTTTTAAATCCCAACATTCAGTCCCAATTCATGTGATTACAAGAAGGATAACCTCTTCATAAGAAAAATCGAATACAGAAATTCAATTAAACAGCAAAAGAAAGCTATTGAGACATTTTATTTGAAGGACACTTTCACAGTAGTGAGTGATGGATGAATCAGGGACTCACTTGACTTTATAGCATACCTATAGTCCATTTCTTTTAGCGATGCATATTTGCACCGACTCGCAGCGGTGCCCTTTTAGCTCGGAAAAGTTTCCGGATCGCTGATTGGTTGGACAAGATAATTCTAACCAATCAGCGATCAGGAAACTTTTCCAAGCTAAAAGGGCACCGCCGCGAGTCGGTACAAATATACATCGCTAAAAGAGGACTATAGTCATTCGTCTTAATTTGCAATAACACCTCACGTTGTAGATTGCAAAGAGTCATGGCTCTGTTCCTATTTCTTCCTTTGGCATTTCGTCTCTCTCTTGGTATCAGCGCATTTCCAAATACATTTACATAACTAGCTCACACCTGATTAAACTAACTGTCACCTCCATGTCATTAATTCTCTGAAATCCCGCTAAAATCCTTCATCCTAAAACAATAGCAGACTCGAAGCTGGCACTGAATTAATTAGTTGTTAGTCATTATCATTCACCTCGGGTTTAAATCCAGTAGAATTTCGTTGTATATGTGATAACCATTTATAATACTTAACCATCTTTTCTTTATTATCTGTGATATAATAATTGAATCGAAAGGATACTGCCAACATTGTGTAGAAGTTGCTTAGGGATACAAGCTTCATGATTTTCCCCTTCATAATTAACATTCAAATCCTTATTTTGAAAAATGTATGACTTTGGAAAACGACTTTTCGGTGGGAAAGGGAGACACGCCTACGTCCGAGGTCAGTGGAAAATGAAATGTCACACTAGAATGACATCCGTCGAGGGAAGGAAATGGTCAATGTTATGGAACATTATGATGCGGAAGGACGCTTACTACTGGACGATACAAGTGTTTGTTAGCACACACGCTTTGTGAAATTTGATTTCTGCTGCTGGGCGGGGAAAATTCCGCAAGTACAAATCCTGCTGCTTCCTCCGGTGCCTTAGATGACCGCGGAGGTAGCAGCAGTAGGGGATTCAGCATTATGAAGCTTCATCTGTGGTGGATAATGTGGGAGGTTGGGCTGTGGCACCCTAGCAGAACCAGCTGAACTCGGCTGAGTCCCTTGTTAGGCTGGGAGGAACGTAGAGAGTAGAGGTCCCGTTTTTTGTTTTGTTTCATTGTTGATGTCGGCTACCCCCCAAAATTGGGGGAAGTGCCTTTGGTATATGTGACAAATCAGTAGCATTAGATCAGTATCAAATAACCTGAAAATATACTCGACTATCTTTGTAAGTAACAAAATTAAACAGTTAAATTTTCTTCTATTTTGTTCGTTTTAGTATCGTGTAGCCGAATTTATTTATCAAGATTTCTTATGTCAATTGATTGCCTTCCTTCAACCAGGTTTAAAATCCACAAGGAAAAATACATTACACTGTACACAGGTTAGGTTGAGATGATTCCATATCATTAACATTGTACTGTACAGTCTGTTATTGGAATGCAATGAGAAGTCATACTTGGTGAGAGGGAAACTCGACATTTAATACACTACTGTATACTAGGACCAGGGAGAGCCAGGCAAAGGTCTCTGATGACATACTATAGTCCATTTCTTTTATCGAGGCAGATTTGCACCGACTCACAGCGGTGGCCTTTTAGCTCGGAAAAGTTTCCTGATCGCTGATTGGTTAGAATAATCTCGTCCAACCAATCAGCGATCAGGAAACATTTCCGAGCTAAAAGGCCACCGCTGCGAGTCGGTGCAAATCTGCATCGCTAAAAGAAATTGACTATAGGTAGACCTCTCGTGAATCTACTATAGCCTTTGCAGTCATGAATATAGTCTTACAGTCAACATACATTTGAGTGTCTGTGACATGGGTGATAGAGGTCACTAGGAATTCCTACCATTTTCACTCATACTTTCCCAGCTAGTATGACATTTGTTTTATCGCATGCCTCCAGAATTGCTTCTTTCACACCTTTACATATTGTAGATATATAAAATGTGAACCGTTACATTAACTGACGTTAACATATAATCATACCTAAAGCAATGTATTATGTTTCCCATTTATTATGTCTCCTTTATTATATGTCTCTTGTAAATAAATACACCCCCTATGTACTCACATGTGTATATGCATCATATTACCATGTTATTATGCATAGTTATGCATTACATCATTAAGTGTGGCAACGCCCCGAAGACATGGCAACAATGTACTTCCCAGCCTTGAGGCATCACACAGTGTGCTTGTATTTTCGTTCGTCACCCAAGGCAGACTTATTTCCTGCCTGTTGTATTTGATTCGTGTATTGCACCTTCTCAATAGAACTTATGTTAACTTCAAGATTGTGTTTCCTTCCCAACCTCCCTGGAACACCCCCAACACATATGAGTCTCACCTTGCCAACAAGAGGTATCAATTTTCAGTGCTGCGATCTTCCTGCTCTTCAGCACTCACTGCAAGAGGTTGAATACTACTAGACGTTCGAGCCTGAGATCTTCCTGCTCTTCAGCACTCACTGCAAGAGGTAGAATACTAGACGTTCGAGCCTGAGATCTTCCTGCTCTTCAGCACTCACTGCAAGAGGTAGAATACTACTAGACGTTCGAGCCTGAGATCTTCCTGCTCTTCAGCACTCACTGCAAGAGGTAGAATACTGGACGTTCGAGCCTGAGATCTTCCCGCTCTTCAGCACTCACCTGCAAGAGGTTGAATACTACTAGACGTTCGAGCCTGAGATCTTCTTGCTCTTCGGCACTCACTGCAAGAGGTAGAATACTACTAGACGTTCGAGCCTGAGATCTTCTTGCTCTTCGGCACTCACTGCAAGAGGTAGAATACGACTAGACGTTCGAGCCTGAGATCTTCCTGCTCTTCAGCACCCACTGCAAGAGGTAGAATACTAGACGTTCGAGCCTGAGATCTTCCTGTTCTTCAGCACTCACCTGCAAGAGGTTGAATACTACTAGACGTTCGAGCCTGAGATCTTCCTGCTCTTCAGCACTTACTGCAAGAGGTAGAATACTAGACGTTCGAGCCTGAGATCTTCCTGCTCTTCAGCACTCACTGCAAGAGGTAGAATACTAGACGTTCGAGCCTGAGATCTTCCCGCTCTTCAGCACTCACCTGCAAGAGGTTGAATACTACTAGACGTTCGAGCCTGAGATCTTCCTGCTCTTCAGCACTTACTGCAAGAGGTTGAATACTACTAGACGTTCGAGCCTGAGATCTTCCTGCTCTTCAGCACTTACTGCAAGAGGTTGAATACTACTAGACGTTCGAGCCTGAGATCTTCCTGCTCTTCAGCACTCACTGCAAGAGGTAGAATACTAGACGTTCGAGCCTGAGATCTTCCTGCTCTTCAGCACTCACTGCAAGAGGTAGAATACTAGACGTTCGAGCGTGAGATCTTCTTGCTCTTCAGCACTCACTGCAAGAGGTTGAATACGACTAGATGTTCGAGCCAACACTCTGTCTTTGCCTCTCGAGGTTTCTTTGATATTATTTCTTATGGTAGCGCTTAGCGATACACTTCTATTATATAGGAACATTCAGTGTTTCATCAAGCTCAACTGCTGCTCAATTTCATTATAAATTTGATCTCCATATTGTTTGCTAGCCTTTAATACTTTGTCTGGTCCAGGTTGACGTAAAGCAACTTTATTTCTTGATCAGGAATACAACTCATCAAGCAGGCACTAGCTCTACATGTGTTCATACTTACAAGGAGAGTGAGTTTGCATAAAAACTAATAAAAACTATCGAGCTTGAGCGTGTTCGAACTCCTTCCCAACAAACTGCTAGTCAGAAATACTTCCATTAAGCTACCACAAGCATCAATAGTCCCATCAAATTAAACCACAAATAATAAAATCATGTCTTATGAGGTTTCAAGTTCATTAGTGATCATCTAAAACCGATAGGTGACAGCAGTTTAGAAAATAATCTTACAAACTTGAAAATTTTAACTTCTAGAATTGTACTAACTTCTCAGAAGCTACAGCTACGTGAGAAACAGAAGTTATGAAACAAAAATTATTAATTTTGTATTTTCTAGTCAACTTGAAGGAACAATTCGATAAAAAAATTACCAGATTATTGAAAACGAAATTTTGAAAATAAAACGTATCCTAACTCTCCATATATAAATATATATATATATATATATATATATATATATATATATATATATATATAGATAGATAGATAGATAGATAGATAGATAGATAGATATTTATATATGTATTTATATATGCATTTATACACTGAATTATGTATATGTAACTGCACATGTAATGCACATAAATACACACAATATATATATATATATATATATATATATATATATATATATACATATGTGTGCGTGTGTGTATGTGTGTTTGCTTGATTATACATATATACATAAACACACAGGCACACAGAGACACATACATACATAAATGTGTATATGTGTATGCCTATTTATAAATACATATACATATATATGTTTAATAGATGTGTTTATATACATGTATGCATATATATATAATATATATGTATATATATATATAATATATATATGTAGTATATATATATATATATATATATATATATATATATATATATATATATATATATTAGTTTTTTATCATCAGCCAAATGTCTTCAATCACATCTCGATCTGATATACTTCTCAGTTTTAAATGTTTAAATGTTTCTTTATATTCAAGTTGAAATAAGGCAAGTCTGTACAGTAAATGAGCTGTTCACATTAAACGTGTATAACTCTTAGATAATTAGGTTATTAATGTAAGGGTGGTAATAAAACTGATTGACCATTGTAATGATTTATTTTCCCCTTTTAAATATTCTAATATTTCATGTTTACAATAATCTATGAGACATTAATTTCACATAAATTGATATCAACAATGACATTAAATTCTTATCCACGTGATAATCGTGATAACCCTTTATTTACAAGAATGAGATGAGAAATGAAAATGCATGGAGGCTCCTGAAACGAATGATGTGTTAATTCAATCAATGAGGAGCACCAAAATGATAATCATATCAATATTAGTTACCTTTACGAAGAGAAGAACGGATGTTTTAAATATGTAATAGTATGCCTGTGTCAGAAACAAAAATCTGAGATATTGACTGCTGCGTCTGAGTGGCCACTATAGTCAGTTGTTTTAGCGAGGCAGATTTGCACTGACTCGCAGGGGTGCCCTTTTAGCTCGGAAACGTTTCCTGCTCGCTGATTGGTTGGACAAGATAATTCTAACCAATCAGGTAGCTGGAAACTTTTTCCGATTTTAGCTCGGAAACGTTTCCTGCTCGCTGATTGGTTGGACAAGATAATTCTAACCAATCAGGTAGCTGGAAACTTTTTCCGATTTTAGCTCGGAAACGTTTCCTGCTCGCTGATTGGTTGGACAAGATAATTCTAACCAATCAGGTAGCTGGAAACTTTTTCCGATTTTAGCTCGGAAACGTTTCCTGCTCGCTGATTGGTTGAACAAGATAATTCTAACCAATCAGGTAGCTGGAAACTTTTTCCGTGCCCTTTTAGCTCGGAAACGTTTCCTGCTCGCTGATTGGTAGGACAAGATAATTTTAACCAATCAGGTAGCTGGAAACTTTTTCCGAGCTAAAAGGGCACCGCTGCGAGTCGGTGCAAATGCGCTTCATTAAAAAAAATTGATTATATTTAGGAAAACAAAAACGCACGAACAGTGCGTAGCTAAGCGGACATCAAGAGGCAGGATAATACTGATGGATGCGTTCCTGATTTCTTCACATAGCTAACTTCGCCTGTGTTTATTAGATAAAATTATTGATACTAACAAGGAATCTAATCTTTCAAATTCAGAGTGGCATATCAAGATGATATTCTTTACATACCCACTGGAAGTTTTATTCCAGCTGTTACCAAGTTGTGGAATGATCTTCCTAACCGGGTAGTTGAATCAGAAGAACTTCAAAAGTTCAAAGTTGGAGCAAATGCTTTTTTGTTGACCAGGCGGACATGAGTCTTTTTATAGTTTATTTATGACATATTTGTTTTTGATGTTGTTAATAGTTTATATATGACATGTCTGTTTTGACGTTGTTACTTTTTTTAGAATGATTTATTGTTAATTTGTTCTCTTCATTTATTTATTTCCTTATTTCCTTTCCTCACTGGGCTATTTTTCCCTGCTGGAGCCCCTGGGTTTATAGCATCTTGCTTTTCCAACTAGGGTTGTAGCTTGGATAGTAATAATAATAATAATAATAATAATAATAATAATATCAAGATTTAAATTTATGTCAGGTAGTAAAGACCTTAGACTTAAGGTTTTGAGGTCATTCGGTGATAGTTAATCTTTTTTTTTTTTTTTTTACTCGAGTCTAACAGACTATATTTTGTTCAATCAATTCCAGGCTTGATATAACTACAAAAAATTATAATGAAAATATATGAAAAAATTACCTGATATTTTCATTTGAAGTTCTGTGATTATGAATTATATTACAGTTTACCATTCTTAAAATTAAGATACTTTTCACGGATAAATAGAAAATTATAACTTATTAGGTTTTATAAAGTGGGAAAACTGCAATCAATAAAGATGAATTTTATTTCGATATACAAAATAATTGAATTATTTTGGGGATAGGATTTTTTTTTTTTTTTTTTTTTTTTTTACTAATATCACATAAATGGAATAACTATATACACTCTTAATAAAATCAGTCAAAATGTGTTCTGTGAAATATGACTTTTTAAGGTAGTACAATGAAATTTTAAATGATGAAACATTTCTTCCACCTGTTATCTAAGTATTGACATACTTAAGTGTTCATGTTTTCAGCAATATATATACACACATACATATATGAATAACTTATTCATATATATATATATATATATATATATATATATATATATATACTTATATATGTGGGTATATACATATATATATATATACATATACTTATATATATATATATATATGTATATATACATATAAATATATATAGATATATATATATATATATATATATATATATATGTGTGTGTGTGTGTGTGTATATGTATATATATATATATATATATATATATATATATATATATATATATATATATATATATATATACATATGTATATGTATATATAAATATACATATATATATATATATGTATATATATATATACATGTATATATATGCATATATATATATATATATATATATATATATATATATATATATATATACATATATATTGTGTGTGTGATGGTGTGTGAATAAATAAGGATGTATTTGGTAATATATAATACCTTAAATTCAAGTTTAAATTAATTAGTTACATACTACACTAATAAATAATAGATTCCATTTAAAAGCCACAACAAAATTGGAAAAAAGGGAGAATATTTGCTAACATAAAATTATCAATGGCCATTACACACTAGAAATATGATCTCAAAATTTCTTAGGTATTAATCAGGTGCAAAACCTTAACTCAGCTCAGTTCTTCCTGAGTTGTATCGAAAACTGACTTTGGAAATGAAATAAATACCTTAAAACAAGAAGGACTTCTGGGACAGCTTCTGCCAGAATTCAGAATGCATTCATTTGCGAACTGAGATTTGTGGCATCATGTTATGGAACTGAATTCTTCGGTTCAAGATCTATTTTCTAATTCTAAAAAAATCTTTGAAAGAGTTGTATAAATTTGAACAAGTTCATCTAATATAACTGGCACTCATCAACATTGCTCAATTTGTGTGAACTTTTACATGTACTTTAAAGAGATTTCTAGCCCCAAAAATATCTATTTGAGGATATTATGTCCGATTTGTTTTAAATAACTATAATTGAGTAATATGATAGCAAAACATAATTTTGAAAAATATAATTTTCCACATGGGAGTTCCCCATTCATAAACGAAAGGTAGAAGAGCTTTCTATCTCTAAGGGCCCGGCCAGACCAAGTGCGGCTAGCGGCGAGGTTAGCGGCAAGAGGTTAGGGCGGCAAATTGAAACCTTAGGTATCTTATGTAGGTGGCCAGATAGGAGGCGCGGGCCAGACCAAGCGCGGCTAGCGGCGAGGTTAGCGGCAAGTGGTAATGGCGGCAAATTGAAACCTTAGGTATCTTATGTAGGTGGCCAGATAGGAGGCGCGGGCCAGACCAAGCGCGGCTAGCGGCGAGGTTAGCGGCAAGTGGTAATGGCGGCAAATTGAAACCTTAGGTATCTTATGTAGGTGGCCAGATAGGAGGCGCGGGCCAGACCAAGCGCGGCTAGCGGCGAGGTTAGCGGCAAGTGGTAATGGCGGCAAATTGAAACCTTAGGTATCTTATGTAGGTGGCCAGATAGGAGGCGCGGGCCAGACCAAGCGCGGCTAGCGGCGAGGTTAGCGGCAAGAGGTTATGGCGGAAAATTGAAACCTTAGGTATCTTATGTAGGTGGCCAGACCTAAGGTTTCAATTTGCCGCCATAACCTCTTGCCGCTAACCTCGCCGCTAGCCGCGCTTGGTCTGGCCGAGCCCTAAGAAACAACAAAGATAGATCAACAAAAGTTGTCATTATACAATTGCCAAATCAAGTTCACACAAAGGTGCCCCTGACGAGACCCCTCTTCATGCTCTTTAAGAATGGGAGTGACACAGACCCAACACACCTTATCGTAGAGCAACTTTCATGCAACAAATGCACAATGCTATCTTCAATATGGTTGAATTGGGTTCATCTGGCGCAGCCAGACTCCAATAATTACGGCAACAATTCCTCTATGTAATATTCGTGGCCTTTTGTAACACATTTCGTATACAATTATTATAACAAAATACACTATAGTCCATTTCTTATAGCGATGCATATTTGCCCCGACTCGCAGCGGTACCCTTTTAGCTCGGAAAAGTTTCCGGATCGCTGATTGGTTGGACAAGATAATTCTAACCAATCAACGACCAGGAAACTTTTCCGAGCTAAAAGGGCACCGCTGCGAGTCGGTGCAAATATGCATCGCTAAAAGAAATGGACTATAACTTCAAAATTCAGCTCCTGATTCAACGTTGCAGTTGTGCTTCAAATAAATAACAATGATAAAATCTAGTTCTGCATTGATTATACGTCTTACTTTGCTTTCAGTTGGCTCTAGATTAGATATATAGGCCTACTGTATGTGATCTACTGCTTTCATTTACGCTAGGCCTCCTTTAAACATTTGACGAACAAAAAGATCGGACATCACTAAAAAGGACTTTAGTGCGTTTGGACAAAACCTTTAAGGTGATCTCTTGAACAAATAATATTATAATTTGAAAACTCTGAGTGCCATCCCAAACCCCTTCTAAATAGCCAAACTACTGGCACTGACGCAACAATAACATCTTTTTAAATACTGAAATTGCAATGAGGTATGAGAACAATAGGTAGCTAACGTTACATATACACATCTATAAGCCACCCAAAGTTCCATAATGCTGTCCTCTTGCTTTTATGACCTGTTTAACATCTGTAGATGATCTTCAGGTTCAGGTTCAGGTTCAGGTTGAGGCTTTGCCTTTGCAACGGCGCCTCTCTGTCTTTTAGTTTTGTGTGTTCCTTGTTTTCACTAGTTTTTCTCTTTTCCTGCGAGACTTAGACGATTGCTTGGCACCAGCCCGGAGAGAAGAAACCGTCGTGAAGGCTAGGATGTCCAAGCGGATCCTCCCGGGGTAGGTGCGGTTGGCGGCTCTGGGCAGCGTATTTCTTCAGGAGAGATTTGAGCGTCGATGTTACATTCGGGTTAAGGTACGACACGTCGGTGGTTTCCAGTGGGTCGTCTGTATCGGAAAATACAAAAGAGGCTAAAATGTAACTTCTCACACAAGTGTCAAAGGTGAAAAGGGGGATGAAATGAGAAGCAGAGAAATCTATAGACTCATAAAATTAAATATATTGAATGTTCTATGGACAAATGGTTTCTTTAACCCAAGGTAATGTGTAGAAATACTGTAAATGGAGATATTGGGTTTCAATTATCACCTTTTACCCTACTCCTGGTTGACTGTAATCATATCATAACACGTACTGCAGCCATTTGATGTTTTATATATATATATATATATATATATATATATATATATATATATTTATTTATTTTATTTTTTTATTTTCCACCGTTATCCCTACATCAAAGGGTCGATTGCCTGATGTGGCCCCTCCAATGCCCTTTATGAAAGGCATCCTCTTCCACGAAACCTCTTCTCTCCATATCATCCTTCACCTTTTCTTCTCTTCTAATTCTCTAACTCCTTCTTGATCTTCCCCTAAAACAGGTTTCGCCCAAGCCCTCCTAACTCCCACCTTACCACCCATCCTCAACACTTAGCCACGCCATCTCGGTCATGACACACATATCACGTCTGTAATCTTTACTATGCCTGCCCTGCTTCTTATTTCACCATTTTCCAATATTTCAAGCAGTGACACTCAATCCATTTCACCATTCTCATCTCTGATCTCTTAGGCTTTGCTTCTTCTTTTAGTCTTACAGCCCATGTTTTTCCAATCCATACATCAACACTGTTCTTATTTATTACTGTAATATAGAGCTTGACTTTTAGCTTGATTGTTATTCTCTTATCATATACCACTCCCGCTACCTCTCTCCATTTCCCCCAAACTGCTTTTATCCTATTCTCAACTTGAGCCTCACATCTTCCCTCCTAATTATAGTAAATTCCACTGTTTTATAACCGAGCCTCTACTTTCATGTATGGCTATCCTATCCCTTCTTTCCTTATTTCTCACCATAACCCCTGTTTTATCCATATTTACCCTTAAGCTACCCCTTTTCAAAGTCTCCTACGACTCTATAACCATTCTCCTTAAGTATTCCCCATTCTCAGCAGTAATCACAATTCATATGCATATAGCAACTCCTACAATTCTTCATTTCTAAACTCTTCACTTATCACATCCATGACCACTGCAAAAAAAAAAAAAAAAAACGGGTTGAACCTGGTGTAATCCAACACCAACTTCAAAGGTTGTTGTCTTTCAAACTTCTGTAATTACTTTCGTCCATGCTCTCTTGCATAACATCTCAATCATTCTAACAAACTTCTCTAGGACTTTCCTATATACAGTATAAAACACACACACACACACACACACACACACACATATATATATATATATATATATATATATATATATATATATATATATTTATAAGTATATATATAAGAATATATATATATATATATATATATATATATATATATATATATATATATATTTATGAGTATATATATAAGAATATATATATATATATATATATACATATATATATATATATATATATATATATATATATATATATATTTATATATATATATATATATACATACATATACTAAGGCACTTCCCCCAATTTTGGGGGGTCGCCAACATCAAACAAATAAAACAGAAAAGGGGACCTCTCCTCTCTACGTTCCTCCCAGCCTGACAAGGAACTCAACCGAATTCGGCTGGTACTGCCACAGCCCACCCTCCCACATTATCCACCACAGATGAAGCTTCATAATGCTAAATCCCCTACTGCTGCTGCCTCCACGATCTTCCAAGGCACCGGAGGAAGCAGCGGAGTCTACCGGAACTGCGTCACAATCGCTCGCCATTCATTCCTATTTCTAGCACGCTCTCTTGCCTCTCTCACATCTATCCTCCTATCACCCAGATCTTCCTTCACTCCATCCATCCACCCAAACCTTGGCCTTCGTCTTGTACTTCTCCCATCAACTCTTGCATTCATCACCTTCTTTAGCAGACAGCTATTTTCCATTCTCTCAAAATGGCCAAACCACCTCAACACATTCATATCCACTCTAGCTGCTAACTCATTTCTTACACCCGTTCTCACCCTCACTACTTCATTCCTAACCCTATCTACTCGAGATACACCAGCCATACTCCTTAGACATTTCATCTCAAACACATTCAATTTCTGTCTCTCCATCACTTTCATTCCCCACAACTCCGATCCATACATCACAGTTGGTACAATCACTTTCTCAAACAGAACTCTCTTTACATTCATGCCCAACCCTCTATTTTTTACTACTCCCCTAACTGCCCCCAACACTTTGCATCCTTCATTCACTCTCTGACGTACATCTGCTTCCACTCCACCATTTGCTGCAACAACAGACCGCAAGTACTTAAAATGATCCACCTCCTCAAGTAACTCTTCATTCAACATGACATTCAACCTCGCACACCCCTCCCTTCTCGTACATCTCATAACCTTACTCTTACCCACATTAACTCTCAACTTCCTTCTTTCACACACCCTTCCAAATTCTGTCACTAACCAGCCAAGCTTCTCTTCCGCATCTGCAACCAGTACAGTATCATCTGCAAACAACAACTGATTTACCTCCCATTCATGGTTATTCTCGTCTACCAGTTTCAATCCTCGTCCAAGCACTCGAGCATTCACCTCTCTCATCACTCCATCAACATATAAGTTAAACAACCACGTCGACAGCACACATCCCTGTCTCAGCCCCACTCTCACCGGAAACCAATCGCTCACTTCATTTCGTATCCTAACGCATGCTTTACTACCTTTGTAGAAACTTTTCACTGCTTGCAACAACCTTCCACCAACTCCATATAACCTCATCACATTCCACATTGCTTCCCTATCAACTCTATCATACGCTTTCTCCAGATCCATAAACGTAACATACACCTCCTTATCTTTTGCTAAGTATTTCTCACATATCTGCCTAACTGTAAAAATCTGATTCATACAACCCTACCTCTTCTAAAACCACCCTGTACTTCTAAGATTGCATTCTCTGTTTTACCTTAATCAGTACTCTACCATACACTTTTCCCACCACACTCAACAAACTAATACCCCTGGAATTACAACACTCATGCACATCTCCCTTACCCTTATATAGTGGTACAATACACGCACAAACCCAATTACTGGTACCATTGACAACACAAAACACATATTAAACAATCTCACCAACCATTCAAGTACAATCACACCCCCTTCCTTTAACATCTCAGCTCTCAAACCATCCATACCAGATGCTTTTCCTACTCTCTTGTAATCTCTCTCTCTTTCTCATCTCCCATCACCGGCACCTCAACACCTGCAACAGCAATTATATCTGCCTCCCTATTATCCTCAACATTCAATAAACTTTCAAAATATTCCGCCCACGTATTCCTTGCCTCCTCTCCTTTTAACAAACCTTCCATTTTCATCTTTCACTGTCTCTTCAATTCTTGAACCAGCCTCCCTTACTCTCTTCACTTCTTTCCAAAACTTCTTATTCTCTTCATATGAATGACCCAATCCCTGACCCCACCTCAGGTCAGCTGCCCTTTTTGCCTCACTTACCTTGCGCTTTACTTCCACATTTTTCTCTCTATATCTTTCTTACTTCTCTACACTATTACTCAGCAGCCATTCTTCAAAAGCCCTCTTTTTCTCTTCCACTTTTACCTTCACTCCTTCATTCCACCATTCACTGCCCTTCCTCATGTTGCCTCCTACAAACTTCTTGCCACACACATCACTTGCAACCCCAACAAAATTTTCTTTTACTAACTTCCACTCCTCCTCTAAATTACCCGTTTCTCTTACTTTCACTTCGTCATATGCCATTTTCAACCTTTCTTGATATTTACTTTTTACCCCCGGTTTTATTAGCTCTTCAACCCTCACTAGCTCCCTTTTACATCCACCAACTCTATTCCTCCACTCTTGTGCTACAACTAATTTTCCTTCCACCAAAAAATGATCAGACATACCGTTAGCCATACCCCTAAACACGTGCACGTCTTTCAATCTTCCAAACATTCTTTTAGTTATCAACACATAATCCATTTATGCCCTTTCTACTACTCTTCCATTTGCCACTCTTACCCATGTATACTTGTTTTTATCTTTCTTTTTGAAAAAGCTAGAACTTATCACTATCTCTTGCTCAACACACATATCTACCAGTCTCTCACCACTCTCATTTTCACCTAGTACGCCATATTTCCCAATGACACCTTCTACATCTCCAGCGCCCACTCTAGCATTTAAGTCACCCATGACAACTACATAATTCCTTCTACCCAGTCCCTCTACACACCTAGTTAATTCATTCCAGAACTCATTCGCTCTTCTTTACTTTTCTCACAACCTGGCCCATACGCACTGACAAAAGCCCAACATTCCCTACCCAACCTAACCCTTACTCACATAAACCTAGATGATATCGCCTTCCATTCCACTACTTTACCTGTCATCCATTCACTCAGCAATAAAGCCACACCTTCTCTTGCTCTTCCCCTTTCAATCCCAGACACTTTACCAGACATTTCACCAAACATCACTTCACCTTTCCCTTTTATCTTTGTCTCACACAAAGCCAATATATCCATCCTTCTATTGCTAAACATACTTCCAATCTCACGTCTTTTACTCTCTATCGTACTACATCCACGCACATTCAAACACCCCAAAACTAGAGTGCGGGGAGCAGTCACTCTCCCCCCAGCTCCACTTCTTTGATGCCTCACATAGTATATACAGTATATATAAATGTATATATATATATATATATATATATATATATATATATATGTGTGTGTGTGTGTGTGTGTGTCTGTATGTGTGTGTGTTGTAGGAAATGGATTGTTAGGCGAAGCTGAAACTCAATATATTTAATATAAGTAGCAAAAAACATGCATACATTTAGGATATGAAATTATAGAAACAAATAATAAAACATATTTACTGTACCCAAATTATTTCAACAGCTTAATTACTGCCCTGTTCAATTTGGTTCACACACTCCACTAATATTCTTCCTGGCAAAAGAATTTTCTAATCATATCAATATATTAAGGAATATAATAGTTGAACCAACCACTTTTAAAATGTAACAATCAATCTAAATTGTTGGAGCAGTTAACTATTACAGTCGTTGTGGTAATATCTAATTTTCACAAAGTATCTTAGTTCAAACTTAATTATCAGTAATAAGGAACCTGCTTTATAAGGAAGACTATTAGGGATTTCGAGTATTCTGGGTATATTACAGTAATATACTAATACTCTAAAAACTTATAAACATTAACTAAGTTACATAGGCATATTTTATACTTGTATATTACAATGTGAGTACCATACAGTATATGTCTATGTACAGGTGTATAATATTAATGAATTTCACATCCTTCGTAAAAAAAAAATAGGTAATTGCGACTTGATGTAAAAAACAAATTTAAAAGTACCTATATAATTATCTTCAGGATTCAGGAAGGACAAAATACTACTCATTCTATCAAGCTTTGTAATGCGTCATCATTTAATTGCAACGTTAATGCATGAGATTGATACCTGTGCCTGTATTGAAATCTAGGTCGACTTCCTGTCATAGCCGGAATTTCTCGGTTAGAAAATCCGTGTACAAGCAACTTTCGGCTTCAGCCTAAATAATGAAATTAAGGCAGTTAAGAGAGAGAGAGAGAGAGAGAGAGAGAGAGAGAGAGAGAGAGAGAGAGAGAGAGAGAGAGAGAGAGAGAGAGAGAGAGAGAGAGAGAGAGAGGCGGATGGTTGGTACGCAGAATCTACAAAAATTTTGTCCTTTGTACCACATTTTTAAATTGTCTTTTTCATTTCTACTTCACTAACCTTTCAGATTGTAAAGGGCAAGATGTCTGTCTCTGATCCGCGAGTGCCAAGTGGAACAACACTTATCTGCCTCGTCAATGTCCTGGGCTCCAGCAGAGACATCTGAGGGAGGCACCCAGCCGTCAAACTTCCCGGCTTCGCCTATAATTAGCTTCCAGTTCTTCCTCCTGAAAGATTGGTGGTTTGAGATTTCAAAAAGAGAAATATGTTCTACTAAATTCTATAATCTTTTACCTTCTGTTTCTTGTTTCCCTGATTCATAAAATTATATCTTCCAGAGGTAAGCTATCCGTGTTCCCTCAAATGGTTTGTTTAGTTTAAGGGTACTTAAACGCATCATTTCGCTGATCCAATCAACCTTAGTATTTAAAATCTAATGACACATGAATTGGTGCCTTTGTTGCATCAGTGAATTATATAACCAATTGTGCAGAGGTAAACACAAGTCGATCAGTTAGCAAAAGTAAAATATTTACGTTGCAGTACGCGAAAATATTGCTTCCTCTCACCGAACAGCTCCTCGTAGTGGTTTCTTGCGCACATTGTAGACAAACGAATTTCTTGGAGATTCAGTATTCGTTAGAATGGCAGGCCACATATTTACACCATCACGCCCGTTAGTGCCTGAATGCTTAGGAGGGTTTTTCTGGAACGAATCTAGAAGTTCCCTTCGCCATCCGGGTCCTTGGGGCGGAGAACCACCATTTTGTGCCACATGTAGGATGGTTTCGTGCAAATCGACCATGTGCATCATCCTGTAATAAATTGATTATCACGTTAGGAGGAAACAGATCTTAGGACCATTGACCCATTTAACAAAGACGGCTCATTACCAAGTCGTTATTTCAAAACTATGAGTAAATAAATCAAGATATCACCAGTTTTGTTTCGTTTGGAGATATGAATTAGCTCATGATTTTGGATTTAACTAACTCACTCCCAATTGCTGAAATGGCTCACTCCTAAAATTTACTTATTTAAGTTATTTTGTGTATTCATATATTTTCTAAATAACACATATTTAATATGTTGTATAGCACTTATGAACTGTTTACCATTATAAAAGCAGGTAAGTAGTTAATTAGTTGGTCATTTGATTGATTTAAGATTCAAGATTGTGAGTATTTTTGGGCTGTTGAAATGGCTGTTTAGTGTGGTTTCTTTCAATGAAGATAACTGTAGTTAAGTGATTATGAACATATTATTGAAGCAGGAAAAGGTCTCCTTTTATGTGTTTTCTTTCTATGGAGATCGTAAGTGCAGGGCTCAACCATACATTTCTGCTCGCGAGATTGCGGAGAAAGCTATCTGTCAGCTGCTTCCTCTTGACCAGCCCTGTGACAAGCCCACTCTCAAGCAGCTCTCACAGAATGGCAACAACCAGCGTGCTACGGTCGACCATACCACCCAACAGACAGACTCTTTGAACTCAACGCTGACCACATCTCTGCACAGTTCCTGCTGGATGACCTTAATGGCCCCCACACAGAAACCACAGAGCCTGGCAATTTTGATCTCCTCTTTGCTACTAACGATCAGTGGGACCTGTTGCAAAACTTCAATAACTAGTGTGTCAATGGGACTTTCAAGCTCATGAAGCCTCCTTTCAGCCAGCTCTAGATCATGCATGGATTCGTGAAGAGCAGTAACATCATCAATGTCTCAGCAGGATTAGACTGAATTCTTCAAAAGCATCAAAGAAAAGAAAAACTCTCTCCAAGTAAAGACTATCCCTTGTGACATCGAGAAGGCGAGGTTGCAAGCAGCCCGTGCCTCCTTCCATGATATCAACATCTTCGGATATCTGTTCCAGTACAACAAGGCTATCTTCACCCGAGTTCAAGAGCTGGGGCTTCAGAAGTCCTACTTGGAACAAATATCCACCTACAACTTTGTGAAGAGGGTAAATGCACTGTAATTTCTTTCTCATGAAGCTATCCCCTGCCTCTTCAACAAACTTAACTCCATGAACTTAACCCTCTGTTCTCCTATTTGATGTCCTACATCCTCTGGAACTGGATCAACAGCACCATCTACCCTTCCTGTTCATGGACTGCTTATATACCGGAGTTCCGCACCAACAATGACTGTGAAGGATACTACAACTGCTTTAACAACAAGGGGAACTCCCAAAAGCTAACAGTGTACAACTCATCAATCTCATTGCTACAGAAGCCCAGGACGTCAGCTAGGAGGCAGCACGCCCATCACCTGGAAAGGAGGGTTCAGATACTGGGATGAGTACCCTGACAACTTCAGCAGCTACAGTATGAATATCTGAAGGTGATTTCAAGGTTGAGCAGGTCCCCTCAGTTCATTTTTAGGAGTCTAGGATATATAGTGTTTGTGTAAATGTGTGAAATATCAATACCCCCTCATTGGATAAGCATAAAACAAAAATCTTGAAATAATAGTATTATTTCCTTGTAAATTTAAGATGTAAGAGTTTTGGAAAATAAAATACCTTTTCACATCACATATTAGAAACACCTATGACATATATTACCGATTGTTTAAATATTAACGACAATCTAATACTTAAGAAGTCTCACATAAAAGTCAAATAATTGTTCTGATTTGAGTGTGAACTAATTTAGCAATTTGGAGTGAGCTAGTTCAATCCAAAATCATGAGGTAATTCCATGTATGAGCTAGTACTTCCGGAATCTTAAGTACTAAAACACGGCAGATATACGCTTGAGATTCTGTTTTACTAATCTATTACTAGTTGCTATGTTCATCTCCCTTATTATATTATTTAATTCATTGACCATAGCAAAATGTTATTTCCTCTCTTACCCATTATATTTGAAGCCGGACTTAGGGAGAAGAGGAGAGTGAATGAAAGCCACCCCTTTGGTGCCGCCCTCGTACAAACCACCTTTGCAGCCTCGAAGAGGGAAGTTGTTTCCACCTGCTTGGATATTGCCACCATTCTGAATCAGAGACATAAAAATAGTGATTTACATAACATTAATTTTTCAGGGTTTTTCTGTCGTATTTTGTGCATTAACGCTTTGCAGGATTCTGAGTCCCAGAAAATATAGTGGTAATCATAATCAAATTACTAAAGGGTTGGAGATTTACTAGCCGAATGAGTCAAAGTTGACTCTAAGGGCTCGGCCAGACCAAGCGCGGCTAGCGGCGAGGTTAGCGGCAAGAGGTTATGGCGGCAAATTGAAACCTTAGGTATCTTATGTAGGTCGCCGCTAGCCGCGCTTGGTCTGGCCGGGCCCTTACAGAGCTGGCTTATCGTAAATAAAACCGGTGTTAGTATCTGCAGTTTGGTTTATATAATCAAAGTCACCTGATATTATTGTTCTTTGCACCGGCCTTCTTAACACTTTCTGTTACTATATTTGATGTTCGTTCATTTGTTCTGCATTAGAGAAATACTTTTGTTTTACTTCACATATTCAAACACGGTATTTTGATATTGAATTTCACCAGGTGTTCCCTCAATATATGAAGTCCCAGTCGTTGTAAACTTGAAACTGATTTCCTTTTTCTTTCAGATAAATAAGTATCTAATCAAAGGTTAAGATGAAATAAGACTCACATCAGTGGTGAACAATATGATGGAATTTCGATAGAGACCGGAAGTCTTCAGTTGATCCACGACTCTCCCAACCACATCGTCCAAAGCATCGACCATTCCTGAAAAAAGAAGTACAATTCTTGAATGTTGAAGCGCTTCTTCAATTTTTATGATTATTGTATCAACCGTGTGTCACACAATTGTACATAATTCCTTTTGTATATATTATGCTTGTATCTTCGCTCTTCCCTCGCACTAAAAAGAACCAGAATAAACATGTCTGCGTGTCGCCTATGTAACATTGTCATTTTCTCGAACATGTAATTTCCTGTTGCCTTGAGGTTTTGTATATAAAGGAGAGTGTTCCATAATAAATTAACTCAGTTGCTTTCACACTGTCTTTGAGTTCACAACCTTCTCTCGGCACCGTCACATTATCCTGCTTCTGCATTTTGATGTATATAATCTCCCACATATCAAGAGGTAATTGAAATATTTCCTAAGCGAATCGACTCTCGTCTTTTCCTTTTCCCAACCATTTCTTGTCTCTCCAGTCCTTCTTCAAGATGGAGTACCAGTAACTCTAGAGAGTATGCGTTAAACAGACGCTTGCTCATAAATTTCCAAGTATCCATTTAATTTCGATTTAAGAATCATAAATTTCCAAGTATCCACTTAATTTCGATTTAAGGATCATAAATTCCCAAGTATCCACTTAATTTCGATTTAAGAATCATAAATTTCCAAGTATCCACTTAATTTCGATTTAAGAATCATAAATTTCCAAGTATCCACTTAATTTCGATTTAAGAATCATAAATTTCCAAGTATCCACTTAATTTCGATTTAAGAATCATAAATTCCCAAGTATCCACTTAATTTCGATTTAAGAATCATAAATTTCCAAGTATCCACTTAATTTCGATTTAAGAATCATAAATTTCCAAGTATCCACTTAATTTCGATTTAAGAATCACAATGATTTGCTTTGAGCATCTATATCTCAGTAGGCGTATATGTCTAAAAGTTACGATTTTTTTTTTGCCTCATTTTCTGAGCGTTCAGTATTCTATTCTTTCACAAACGTCCTTGTTTATAGATTTCAAACATAAATGAAGGCAAAAGCAATCTCTTTGAGTTCAAAGTACAGGTAAACGTAAATACATCAACCAATTGTTCCCCTCCAAAATGCGTTGTCAAAACTTTTCAATTTCCATAGGAAAGTGTGCAACGTATGCCGGAGAAAATCAAACATATTGCCCTGTTCAAATTTCTTTGCGTAATAGACATTTATCAATTATCTTCTGATTTAAATATAAATCATTGGTGCCAATGATATTCATAATGATGGTCTTGCCTGTTTTCGTTCTCTAATAAAAAGAGCTATTGAGTGACAAACACAATTATCCAAGACTAGAGAACAATGACTTTATTTTGGAGTGTCTTTCTCCTAGAAGAGCTGCTTACCATAGCTAAAGAGTCTCTTCTACCCTTGCCATGAGGAAAGTGACCACTGAATAATTACAGTGCAGTAACCTCTTGAGTGAAGAAGAATTGTTTGGCAATCTGTGTTGTCAGGTGTATGAGGACAGAGGAGAATATCTAAAGAATAGGCCAGACTATTCAGCAGTGTGTGTGTGTGCGTGTGTGTGTGTGTGTGTAGGCAAATAGAAAATGAACCGTAACCAGAAATAATTCTCTAGCTGGTGGCCTGAGCAACTGACTATCTTACAAACGTAAATATATCAGTGAGATCAAGAATCCAAATGACTTTTGATCTACTGTATACCTAAGAATGTTCTCCTGGCCAGGTTCTTCGTGGTTGCCGTGTGCCTGCGTCGATACTTGAGGGGCACTTGGACGGGACCATGGACGGCTTGGGTGGAGAGCATCATGAAAAGGGGACTCTTGACAACGCCGTCTGTTACCGCGTGGGCTTTGATCACTTCTTCGGCTCTCTCGGCGTAAAGGTCCTGCAGGATCAAAAGGAATAATCTCTTGTCTACGAGTGAAGATCACAATATAATGGAATAGCTATTGCTCATGAAATCTGGCATACGACTAGAATAAAAGAAGCAAGATAATCAAAGGGACATTTCAGTTCGGTCAGAGGTAAGAGGACTTAATAGAAAAAAAAAAAAAAAAAAAAAAAAACACACACACACCATAAGATATGGAATTGAATATACAGTCCTGTGACTTTACAGAAAGACAAAGAAATGCATGAAAAAAATAAGTAAAACAGAACAATGTGAGATGAATCAGCCGCAAAATTAAACCATATATTTCTATGAGAGCTGGTGCAAATGAAACATAGAAAATATATCCATCAAAAGGAATCGTACATTTGAATAAAATCCTGAAAGGTTGGCAAGGGGCAGTTCATTGAAACGGAAGTCCCTGCCGCCATTTTCATCCTGATTGCCATACCAACGGAAACGCCTTCTTCCTTGACCTCTCTTTGATTCCTCCAACTTCTTGAGCTGGTCGTCCTTCAGATTTTCAGAAGGGTCAGCCTGGCTGGGTTCCTCGTAATCATACGTGAGTTCGACCTCGTTGGTGCCCCACCAGTCAAGAGATCCTAGAAAAACAAATAAACATATTGCGGCATTTAATCCAGAACATGACTAAAGAAATTATGCCTTAAATTCTAAAGTCAGTAGAAAATTTCATTGCCAAAAGTTTATTTAAGATGATGGACAGAGTCATGCTCAACCTATTTCCACTAACATAGGCCAAATGTAAATAGTATTGACATTTGATTGGTCTAATCCTATAGAAAGTACTTTCTGTGGTGGATAATGTGGGAGGGTGGGCTGTGGCACCCTAGCAGTACCAGCTGAACTCGGTTGAGTCCCTTGTTAGGCTGGAGGAACGTAGAGAGTAGAGGTCCCCTTTTTGTTTTGTTTCTTTTGTTGATGTCGGCTAACCCCCAAAATTGGGGGAAGTGCCTTGGTATATGTATGTATGTATGTATATATATATATATATATATATATATATATATATATATATATATATATATATATATATATATATATATATATATATATGAATTGACATCCACGTCAAGCAAAAGCTTTATAAACATTGGGATTACCAAGAATATATATTATACCGTATATTCAAGCAAGGTTTATCCTCACCTACCTCTTCTGCGTCCCATCTTCTTGTACTGTGTGTAATAGGTCTGGCTACCCAGGTAGAAGCCATAAAATGAGTCGAATCCTCTTCTGGTTGGGGTATAATCCCAGCTGCAGTAACCCAGGTGCCATCTGCGTATGATCCCATTCGAATGAGAAAAAAAGAACAAACACTTACAGAGATTCTACATTTGAATTTTGTGTAACAAAATATACTTTTCTGCAATATTCTACGATTTCTTTATCTGATTAATTTCAATCGATTGTAATTTGCATATTAGTAAAGTAAGACAGTTGATCATTAATATTCCAGAATGAGTTTATCAAAAGAGGTGGTAAGGTCAAATCAAGATTGCTTGGAGGAAGAGTATGCCTCAAAATACCGACCTGATGATAAAGTGAAGAAACAAGATGACCCAAACTTATTGAAAATCAAGTTTGATTTAATTTGTTTACAATGATAATGGTCAAATAATGTAGGATGAGTTCTGTATCGAACTTACTTTCCAATGAGATGCGTGCTGTATCCTAGAGTCTTGAGACGTTCAGGTAGGAGGGTGATGGAAGCGTTCAGACCTGTAGGACTCAGAGGCAAAGATTCGCCTGCCTATCATGTGAAGATACAAATATATAGCCTATACATACATACGTACGTACATATATATATATACACACACACACACACACACATATATATATATATATATATATATATATATATATATATATATATATATATATATATTCATTTATTTATATGTACCATATATATTTATACATAAATATATATAAATGCATAACATAAAATCCCAAGTATATTTTAGAAGGTATATTGATAAAGTGTGGAATTATATGTTGCATGAGAAAACTAGTTCCCGCAAACTAACATCCCTTGTAAGGCTGAGATCATTTGATTCTCTTTTAGGGTTAAACAAGTCACGTCCTGGGTAAAACTCTACGATGCTTTCCCAACATTAAACAATCACCCTACTCTATGTATGGCAAATTACACGAAGAACTTTATTGAGAAGGAAATCGTTATGGACATCATCGTTAATTGGAAAAGATTTGTGAATTTATGCTATTGAGCATATATAAGCAACAGGGGCGAAATCCTTTAGTTACACTATAACGTAAAAGTTGAAGAGGTTGGACAGCAATATGGAAGAAGGGAAGTAGGAACGAACGTAAAGTGTAAAGAAATTAAGCTAGCACATCTAGGGGCTGAAGGAACGCTGCTTATACCCGAAGTGAAGCTTTCGGAGTATCTTGTGAGGTGCCCTAATGATACAATCACCCCCCCCCCCCACTGGGTCAGTGTTAGATGAAGAAATAAGTTGCAATATCTTAGCCTTTGCAATACCTGTCAAGTTTTTCAGTCGCTAACATTGGTAATTGTATTTGGCTAGTTAACAGAGACAAGCGCATCTTAAATATGTTTTTTCACATGCAGGAACCTAGAGAGCCAACCATCTGCTATTATGAATAACAAACACTGTAACTTATAACTACTATGAATGCTAAAGAGACTCGAGGCTCCAATTTCCTTTCTCATTCAATATGATTCATGAGAAAATGATAAAATTTTATATTTCCTTTCTCTAAGGTGTCCTTAAAAGGCCATTCGAGTTTCAAATCGAAACTGTCATTCTTCTTAGACAGACATCCTTTACAATTCAAGGAAACTAACCTGCTTTCCGTATCTGAAAGGATACACCCCCGTCAGCAGTGCTGCCCTGGATGGAGTGCAGAGCGGCAAAACGTAGTGATTCTCCAGTATAATGCCTTGGCGGGCCAACTTCCGGATATTGGGTGCCTTTACGTCTGGGTTGTGCCAAGGGACGTCATTGTAACCTGCCACAGAATAGGTTGTTTTTAAGTTTATCAATTTCTGTAAATAAATTTCTATTCAGGTGAAATTGTTGTTTAGGAGCGATTAAGTTAGTAATTTTATAGTCGAAGGTTAATCTAAAGGTATTTTTTGTCATACCACTCATTTCTGTAGTAAGCATTATAAAAATAAAGCTTCACAGATGCAAAATGTATAACAAATTTAAATAGTTTGTTGTCATGACAAGAGTAACTAACATACCATCATGTTTTGTTGATTTATTTTTGTTCTGAAGGACCAATTGAAAGGATGGATGGAATTTATGAATTCAGAACAAAAAGCCCTGCACTGGGGCCAAGAGGCCATTCGGCACTTATTTGTAGTATAAAGGAAAATGAAAAGAGGCTGGTAAGCAAGACAGAAGAAAGTAAGCAGGAGCATAGGTATAGTTGAAGGCTAAAAAGTTTTTTTTTTTTTTTTTTTTTTGCTTGCAGGAGCATATAATTAGAATCCTGTTAGATATTCAATGGTGGCCCTTGGAGGGCAGTGCTTACAGATCCAGGTATTATAAGTCGGCCATAGTTCTTCTCCTTTGTAAAATTTATCTAAAAATAACGTAAATTAGGAATCACTTGATAAAGACATAAGATTGTCGAAACAGTGCTGCAGTGATAAAGTAAATAAAAGTAAATAATCACCGTTTATTTAACCAAAACCTCAACCCAGAGAACCTGAAGAAACTACATAAATATGAGGATTTCTGCAGGAAACAAAACTATGCAAAGGCAATTGCTTTTAATGAGAATTATATCAGAGAGAAGTTGTGTTCTAAAAGCTCATATAAAAATCTTAGGTATATAAAATGATTTCCTTTGGCCTCAGTCTTGGATAGGTGTAGACGCTGAAATACATTGAATTTAACATGTATTAACCATCAATAGATATCTAGACATTAAGATAAAATAAGCCAAAAGGAAGAAATTCAAAGAAATTCAACAACCCAGACTGGAAACCCTACCTGTAATAAATGAATTGAGGGAACCCAAATGGTTCCCATGGAGAACAACTAAGGCTGATTTATAATACCTGAAGCTGTAAGCATCTTTTTTTTTTTTTTTTTTTTTTATTGCCTGGCCCTTTTGGCCAGACACGGGCTTTTGCAACCTTGCAGCCCGTAAGTGTTTTGGTAGGACATTTTTTGGGGGGTTAGGTATTGGGGTATGGGGTATTCTGCAACTTTTACTTTTAGGATATTGGGGTTAGGTTTTTGGGTTTGAGGTTGGTAACAGGCAAAGATAAGCCTGTTTAGAAAGCGAAGAAGGTGACTGTAAGCATCGCCCTCCAAGGGCCAACACTGAACATTCAACGGGATTCTAATAATACGCTCACTTAAAACAGAGAGCCATTAGGATAATCTCTGTAGTGGTGCAGTTCCGAGCATACATCTTGGTGCAAGGCTGGTTTATAATGCCCGGAGCTGTAAGCATCGCCCTCCAAGGGCCAACATTGAACATCCAACAGGATTCAAATAATACGCTCACTTAAAACAGAGAGCCATTAGGATAATCTCTGTAGTGGTGCAGTTCCGAGCATACATCTTGGTGCAAGGCTGGTTTATAATGCCCGGAGCTGTAAGCATCGCCCTCCAAGGGCCAACATTGAACATCCAACAGGATTCAAATAATACGCTCACTTAAAACAGAGAGCCATTAGGATAATCTCTGTAGTGGTGCAGTTCCGAGCATACATCTTGGTGCAAGGCTGGTTTATAATGCCCGGAGCTGTAAGCATCGCCCTCCAAGGGCCAACATTGAACATCCAACAGGATTCAAATAATACGCTCACTTAAAACAGAGAGCCATTAGGATAATCTCTGTAGTGGTGCAGTTCCGAGCATACATCTTGGTGCAAGGCTGGTTTATAATGCCCGGAGCTGTAAGCATCGCCCTCCAAGGGCCAACATTGAACATCCAACAGGATTCAAATAATACGCTCACTTAAAACAGAGAGCCATTAGGATAATCTCTGTAGTGGTGCAGGTCCGAGCATACATCTTGGAGCATATGCGCATGTCTATGTATGTATATGTATACAAGTATATAATCCCCCATTATCCTCATTATAATCTAAGGATTTCTGAATCTTAAAGCAATTCATCTTTTTATTTTTAATTTCTTAAATTGTATGAAAAATAATTTCAGAATGATTAATGATAATCTTTGAAAAACCTCTTATATAAAAGGAATTGTAAACTCATATTAATCAATAATCACTGGATAGACATAGTTTTGTCGAAATAGTGCTGTAATGATAGAATAAATGAAGAAGAAAAATAGCCACAGTTACTTTAATCAGAGTCACTCCTGAGAATCTAAAAAAGCTGAGAAAATACGAAAATCCCTGTAGGAAACACATTAAGGCCACTAAGACATTAATGTGTTTCCTAATATATTGCTTTAGAGAGAATCTGTGTCCCAAAAGCACACAGGCATGTATATATATATATATATATATATATATATATATATATATATATATATATATATATATATATATATATGTATATATATATATATATATATATATATATATATATATATATATATATAACATGCGATTTTCTCAACCAGCAGTGAAATGACTGAATTAAACTTCACCTTTAAGTATAAGCAATGCAACGTGAACCTGTGTAGATCACGAGTTTATAACTCACAGTACGAGTTTAAATCCTGATTAAAGCTGATATCTAATTCTACCATCCATTTGATGGTCGAATTACCATTCACACACAGACACACACACTTACTTATATATATATATATATATATATATATATATATATATATATATATATATATATATATATCTACACACATATATATATATATATATATATATATATGTGTGTGTGTGTATATATGTATATATATATATATATATATATATATATATATGTGTGTATATATATATATATATATATATATATATATATATATATATATATATATATATATATATATATATATATATACAGTAAGTATACAGAGAGAGAGAGAGAGAGAGAGAGAGAGAGAGAGAGAGAGAGAGAGAGAGAGAGAGAGAGAGAGAGAGAGAGAGAGAGAGAGAATATGTTAAAAGCAACAAATTTAATAAAAAAAAAAAAACTCACCCAAATCATCAGCGACGATGAGGATAATATTAGGTCTTTCAGGAGCAGGTCTGAGATATCTCCTTCCAGAGGAGGATACATGTCCTTGGGACTGCTTCTCCCTCCGGAAAAACTCCAATTTTTCCTCTGCCTTGCTGGCCTGTTCTTTTGCTTCCCGAAGTCTGTCCATTCGTCGGTTGGCCACATTTTTCGTATATTTCTTGTGTTTTTTTCTCCTTTGCCTCTGCTTTCTTTGCTTCATTTTCTTCATCTTCTGAAAGTTCTTCTGTTTCTTCTGCTGTAGCTTTCTCTTCATTCGTTTAATGTCGAAGACATGGTGCTGGGGAGTATCTTTCTCAAAGAAGGGCGTTTTAAAAAGAGGTCCCTTCAATTCGTCAATACTCTTTACTTCTTCTTTCGTTTCTTCTTCGTCGACGTCAAACTGAGAATTGCCTATATCAAAGATGGGATCATCTATGAATTGCCTCTCAAAGTCTTCTTCACTATCCGCTTCAGCATATTCATCGACGTCTTGCTTATAGTCATCAAGGTCAAAATAGGGATCTTCTAGAAATTGTCTCTCAAAGACCTCCTCACTATCCTCTTCTTCTTCATCTATCTCATCACCTTCGCGAGAAGGAGGATCTATTTCAAAAAAAGGATCCTCCAAAAATTGTCTTTCGAAGACATCTGTGCTGTCTTCTTCCTCTTCTTG
>NC_090725.1:946333-951333 GCF_036898095.1 Palaemon carinicauda | reverse complement strand
ATTTGCCGCCATAACCTCTTGCCGCTAACCTCGCCGCTAGCCAGACCTAAGGTTTCAATTTGCCGCCATAACCTCTTGCCGCTAACCTCGCCGCTAGCCAGACCTAAGGTTTCAATTTGCCGCGGGAACCTCTTGCCGCTAACCTCGCTGCTAGCCGCGCTTGGTCTGGCCGAGCTCTAAAGTCGCACCGTGCTTACAACACGCTGATTTTCATCAGTGGACATAATCTTACCGTCGTTGGGAAGCAAATATGTCTACCTGTTGATTCCTCAGCAGCCATTGCCTGGTCCTATTTGGTTCTAACCTTGATGATGGCGGGATTGGGAGCTAATAAGAGTAGGCCCATGTATAAATATTCGGTCTCTAGGACAATGTGTGACCGCACAATGAACTATTCCTTGCTTCTGCTAATCATGAATATCTTTTAAATTGTGTTTTGGTTGCAACAGATCACGAAAGGAAATTTATTAATTACTTGCATTTAATAAGAAATAGTTAATGTAGGCATGATATAGTGATATAACTTTTTTCTGTTTTTCATAAGGAGTCATATATTGGTGTTAGTATATAAAGATAATATGGATAATTACAATGAACAGTACACAACATATAAGAGTCTTTGAAAATAGAGGATGCAACTTTGAGTAAACTGTCCAGACACTGAAGGATATGATTTCTATTTTTGATACTGAGGGTTATTCCTTTTCTCTTGCTCCCTTTTCGTGAAGATTAGAAAATCGTAGAAGACAGGAAAACAAAATGTCTTCTCTGCATAGAGATGTTAATTCCTCCAGCTCAAGCAAATGTGTAAGTACCCCCAACAACCTCTGGTGGAACGTAAGAACTAAACTTCGTAACCAGCAAAGATCAACTGCATTGTCCCATTTACGTCCCCCCTGAGTGTAAATTATTTCTTATTGAGCTGGTTGGTCTCGCTGCTGGTGCTTAAAAACAAACACACACACATACACACACACACGCTCACACGTGTACGTACTCTCGGGGTCACTGGGTTTTAAATAGTACCCTAAAAGGACCCCGTGTTATCGAATGTCTACCCTCCTTCCCAGTTCGTATTCTTTGACCCAATCCATCACATGATCCACAATGGTACAAAGAAAGAGCTACTTTCGAAATACTCTCACAGGTTCTTGGTATATGTATGTATGTATGCTTGTAGTTTCGTAAATTGCCATGAGGACAGTTATTTTTCTTTCTTTCCTTCCTTCCTATTCCTCTTTCAAAGATAGTCTTTGCTCTTCAACTTCCTTGTCCCTACTGAGGCCTTTAGGCTTATAAAACACTCTACCTTTCCAGTCAAGATTGAAACTTGTCCTGTGATAATAACATTAAACAAGCTGTTTGAGATACATACATACATATACCAAGGCACTTCCCCCAATTTTGGGGGGTAGCCGACATCAACAAAGAAACAAAACAAAAAAAGGGGACCTCTACTCTCTACGTTCCTCCAGCCTAACAAGGGACTCAACCGAGTTCAGCTGGTACTGGTAGGGTGCCACAGCCCACAGGTTCTTGATATTTATTAATTGGTTTAGTATTGGCATGTTGTTATGTAGCCTAAGCCTTAATCACGAGATAGAATCTTGGACTTTTAGCCCTTAACTTTCATTAAATCACAGTCAAAGATGTATTTGGTATATCTCTTTGCATTCTGTAAAACTTAGACCTACCCTGAACCACTTGAATATTTGTATGACCATGGATAAGAGCCTAGTTTTAACAAGCTCCAATGAATAAGCAAAACATTAAGCCATTGCTACAGGAAAGTACTAGCAGATTTTGAACAACGAGGGAGTATTATTATTATTATTATTATTATTATTATTATTATTATCCAAGCTACAACCCTAATTGGAAAAGCAAGATGCTATAAGCCCAAGGGCTCCAATAGGGAAAAATAGCTCAGTGAGGAAAGGAAATAAGGAAATAAATAAATGATGAGAATAGATTAACAATAAATAATTCAAAAAATATTAACAACGTCAAAACAGATATGTCCTATATAAACTATTAACAACGTCAGAACAGATATGTCCTATATAAACTATTAACAACGTCAAAACAGATATGTCCTATATAAACTATCAACAACGTCAAAACAGATATGTCCTATATAAACTATTAACAACGTCAAAACAGATATGTCTTATATAAACTATTAACAACGTCAAAAACAGATATGTCATATATTAACTATAAAAAGACTCATGTCAGCCTGGTCAACATAAAAACATTTGCTCCAACTTTAAACTTTTGAAGTTCTGCTGATTCAACTACCTGACTAGGAAGATCATTCCACAACTTGGTAACAGCTGGAATAAAACTTCTAGAATACTGTGTAGTATTGTGTAGTCTGAGGTAGACGAATTAGTTAAGATTGTGTTCTTAGAAGCGGTTAAAATGTTCATCACGGGACAAAATCACATAAGACCCCCTCTTTGAAATAGCATTCCTCATTTCCTAATCCTATCAGTAAATAGCTCTAACCTTGATGAAATCTGCAAACAGGAGCTATGACCTCACTGGTCATCTGAGGGACAACGGCCATTTCTATTTTACGATTTTACGCAAGAACTTAAGGAACATCCTTAGGTTTATTACGATTTTACGCAAGAACTTAGGGAACATCCTTAGGTTTATTACGATTTTACGCAAGAACTTAGGGAACATCCTTAGGTTTATTACGATTTTATGCAGCAAGAACTTAAGGAACATCCTTAGGTTTATTACGATTTTACGCAAGAACTTAAAGAACATCCTTAGGTTTATTACGATTTTACGCAAGAACTTAAAGAACATCCTTAGGTTTATTACGATTTTACGCAAGAACTTAGGGAACATCCTTAGGTTTATTACGATTTTACGCAAGAACTTAAGGAACATCATTAGGTTTATTACGATTTTACGCAAGAACTTAAGGAACATCCTTAGGTTTATTACGATTTTACGCAAGAACTTAAGGAACATCCTTAGGTTTATTACGATTTTACGCAAGATCTTAAAAAACATCCTTAGGTTTATTACGATTTTACGCAAGAACTTAAGGAACATCCTTAGGTTTATTACGATTTTACGCAAGAACTTAAAGAACATCCTTAGGTTTATTACGATTTTACGCAAGAACTTAAGGAACGTCCTTAGGTTTAATCAATACAATAACCACAGTTCGGAAGGAACAACACTGTGGTTAAGCTCAGCCTGTATCCGATGACTCTGGAATGGAATTCCCAATCACCTAAGCATAGGAAAAGATTCGGTCCCTATTCCTCGAGGACGATAATAAACTTTAATTAAAGAACGCTATTTACTCCTATTTTTTTCCTAATTATTATTATTATTATTGAATGCTAAGCTACAACCCTAGTTGAAAAAGCAGGATGCTATAAGCCCAGGGGCCCCAACAAGGAAAATAGCCCAGTGAGGAAACTTTAAGAGAACAAGAGGAAGAGGAACTAGATAGAAAAGTATGCCCGAGTGTACCCTCAAGCCACCTAAGCTTCAGTTACTTCAGGTAGATCTTCTAAAAATCTAGGATATTGTGCAATATTCTACATTGCTTAGTGGGACTTAGTACCTTATTAAGGCTATAAGATGCCATTAAATGAGTCAAACAAACATTAACATTGAAACTATGGAATCCTGTCATTGATTGCAAACATACATAATTTAATGTGAACTTGACCGATATATATATATATATATATATACATATATATAGATATATATATATATATATATATATATATATATATATATATATATATATATATATATATATATATATATATATATATTTATGGTGACAAAAATGAAAATATAGAAAATGAAAATGAATAATAATAATGACAATAACAATGATAATTATAAGGATGAAAATCATAATAACAACATTAATAACAGTAATATTAATAGTGGTAACAATGAAAATAAAACTAATAACAATAATAATAGTTATAATAACTAATAATATTAATAATTATATTGACAAAAACCGTAAATTTAAGCAATATTTTAATTTTACTATTCAATTTTCAACTAGGAAACCGTTTAATCATATTATTCATTGCCATTAATATGAGCACATCATTTAATGGAAGAGATCATAATAATATTTAGTTGTTTACTGAGTAATAAAATAGACACGAATAAGTATTACGTCGTTTTCCTTATCTTTATATAATCCAATGCATACTTGACCATATATATATATATATATATATATATATATATATATGTATATATATACATATATATATATATACATATATATATATATATATATATATATATATATATATATACATATATATATATATATATATATATATATATATATATATATATATATATATTTATATATATACATATATATACATATATATATGTATATATATATATATATATATATATATATACTTATATATATATATATATATATATATATATATATATATATATATACTTATATATATATATATATATATATATAGAGAGAGAGAGAGAGAGAGAGAGAGAGAGAGAGAGAGAGAGAGAGAGAGAGAGAGAGAGAGAGAGAGAGAGAGTAAACACACATATACTGTATATGCACAAAATGGACACATACTGTATATACATAAGATAAAAATAAATATAAAAAGTTCTAATTTGCAACGTTCTTAATCCAGCCAGTCTCTATTCCGCGTCAGAACTATAACAAACGACAGGCAGTCTATTCAAGGCTCACCTTTCATGGCCTGAAAAAGCATTAGCAAGAAGGGGATGTCTGAATCTTTTCATTTAGAACAGTGGTTCCCAACCTTTTTTCTGTCATCCCCCCCCCCCCCCCCTGCACCCAGTTCAACTATCTAGATTTCTCCCATTCATGCCCCGCCCAGCCCTCATGCCCACTCGCCTGCCTCAGAAATGGGCATGATATTCCAATTCTCCCCTTGAATATCATGTCAGTGAGAAATGATATGATCATATCACAATTGAAT
>NC_090725.1:938833-941333 GCF_036898095.1 Palaemon carinicauda | reverse complement strand
TCAATTTCTGTCTCTCCATCACTTTCATTCCCCACAACTCCGATCCATACATCACAGTTGGTACAATCACTTTCTCATATAGAACTCTCTTTACATTCATGCCCAACCCTCTATTTTTTACTACTCCCTTAACTGCCCCCAACACTTTGCAACCTTCATTCACTCTCTGACGTACATCTGCTTCCACTCCACCATTTGCTGCAACAACAGACCCCAAGTACTTAGACTGATCCACCTCCTCAAGTAACTCTCCATTCAACATGACATTCAACCTTGCACCACCTTCCCTTCTCGTACATCTCATAACCTTACTCTGACCCACATTAACTCTCAACTTCCTTCTCTCACACACCCTTCCAAATTCTGTCACTAGTCGGTCAAGCTTCTCTTCTGTGTCTGCTACCAGTACAGTATCATCTGCAAACAACAACTGATTTACCTCCCATTCATGATCATTCTCGCCTACCAGTTTTAATCCTCGTCCAAGCACTCGAGCATTCACCTCTCTCACCACTCCATCAACATACAAGTTAAACAACCACGGCGACATCACACATCCTTGTCTCAGCCCCACTCTCACCGGAAACCAATCGCTCACTTCATTTCCTATTCTAACACATGCTTTACTACCTTTGTAGAAACTTTTCACTGCTTGCAACAACCTTCCACCAACTCCATATAACCTCATCACATTCCACATTGCTTCCCTATCAACTCTATCATATGCTTTCTCCAGATCCATAAACGCAACATACACCTCCTTACCTTTTGCTAAATATTTCTCGCATATCTGCCTAACTGTAAAAATCTGATTCATACAACCCCTACCTCTTCTAAAACCACCCTGTACTTCCAAGATTGCATTCTCTGTTTTATCCTTAATCCTATTAATCAGTACTCTACCATACACTTTTCCAACTACACTCAACAAACTAATACCTCTTGAATTACAACACTCATGCACATCTCCCTTACCCTTATATAGTGGTACAATACATGCACAGACCCAATCTACTGGTACCATTGACAACACAAAACACACATTAAACAATCTCACCAACCATTCAAGTACAGTCACACCCCCTTCCTTCAACATCTCAGCTTTCACACCATCCATACCAGATGCTTTTCCTACTCTCGTTTCATCTAGTGCTCTCCTCACTTCCTCTATTGTAATCTCTCTCTCATTCTCATCTCCCATCACTGGCACCTCAACACCTGGAACAGCAATTATATCTGCCTCCCTATTATCCTCAACATTCAGCAAACTTTCAAAATATTCCGACCACCTTTTCCTTGCCTCCTCTCCTTTTAACAACCTTCCATTTCCATCTTTCACTGTCTCTTCAATTCTTGCGCCGGCCTTCCTTACTCTCTTCACTTCTTTCCAAAACTTCTTCTTATTCTCTTCATATGACTGACCCAGTCCCTGACCCCACCTCAGGTCAGCTGCCCTCTATGCCTCACGTACCTTGCGCTTTACTTCCACCTTTTTCTCTCTATATTTTTCATACTTCTCTATACTATTACTGTATATATATACTGTATATATATACTGTATATATATACTGTATATAATATATATAATATATATATATATATATATATATATATATATATATATATATATATATATATATATATATAATATATATATATATATATATAAAAGCATTCTTGGATAATATTAGCATGAAGGTTAGAATTTTGATGTCAGGTTTTCATGGGATTATGGAATTTAGGCCGTATGGAAAGCGCTGGGTCCGGAGAAGCCATTCAGTGCTTGCAAGTGTAATGCAGAGGTGAGAGGAAGAGATGCATATCATGCACAATTTTAATAGCTCGTCATTAACCACAAAAAATAAAAAGCTACAAGAATGTTTTCAGGCAAATGAAAGAATCGCAAAATAGTATCTAATTATGCCGCAAGAGGGCCTCTAGAATACCTTCGAGGCATCTCACACTATTAAATGGAATTAAATGTGCAGATTTATACTTCAGTGTTTCAATTCCGTTTATATTCGCCGCAAGTAGTTGACTTGCAACGAATATAAATGGAATTGAAACACTGAAGTATAAATCTGCACATTTAATTCCATTTAGTAGTGTGAGATGCCTCGAAGGTATTCTAGAGGCCCTCTTGCGGCATAATTAGATACTATTTTGCGATTCTTTCATCTGCCTGTAAACATTCTTATAGCTTCTTTTGTGGTTAGTGACGAGCTATTAAAATTGCTCATGATATGCATCCCTTCCTCTCTGCACTCTCATAATTCTGTCAATAGTGCGCTATTTTATTACATTTTCTTCTCATAGTTCTTTTAAAAGATTCCTGACGTGCTATGTCTCAATAAGCTACCCGAGATGCATTTAATGAACAATGGTTGAAATCAGTTGAAGCGTTCCCTGAGGTTTCAATTGCCCTGCAATTTTCATTGGTTTAAATCTGAGCCACTTCAGCTGATATTGCAGACGGACCATAACAGTGCTGTTTAAACAC
>NC_090725.1:933833-936333 GCF_036898095.1 Palaemon carinicauda | reverse complement strand
AATATCCCAGTGAGGAAAGTAAATAAGGAAATAAATAAACAATATAAAAGGTAATGAAAAATTAAAATAAAATATTTTAAAAACATTAACAACATAAAAAACAGATATTTGATATATAAAGTATAAAAGGACTTATGTAAGCCTGTTCAACATAAAAACATTTGTTGCGAGCTTGAACTATGAAGTTCTACTGATTCAACTACCCGATTAGGAAGATCATTTCACAACTTGATCACAGCTGAAATAAAACTTCTACAGTACTGTGTAGTATTGAGCCTCATGATGGAGAAGGCCTGACTATTAAAATTAACTGCATGCCTAGTATTACGAACAGGATGGAACTGTCCGGGAATATCTGAATGTAATGGATGGTCAGAATTATAAAAAATCTTATGCAACATGCATAATGAACTAATTGAACGACGGTGCCAGAGGTTAATATCTAGATCAGGAATAAGAAATTTTACAGACCGTAAGTTCCTGTCCAACAAATTAAGATGAGAATCAGCAGCTGAAGACCACACAGGAGAACCATACTCGAAACAAGGTAAAATGAAAGAATTGAAAAACTTCTTCATAATATATTGGTCACCAAAAATCTTGAAAGACTTTCTCAATATGCCAATTTTTTGCGCAATTGAAAAAGACACAAACCTAATGTGTTTCTCAAAAGTAAATTTTCTGTCGAGAATTGCACCTAAAATTTTAAGTCATACAAGGTTAAAGAAACATTATCAATGCTGAGATCCAGATCTTGAGGAGCCACAGTCCTTGACCTACTTACAATCATACTTTGAGTATCGTAAGAATTCAACTTCATGCCCCATAATTTGCACCATGCATTAATTTTAGCTAGATCTCTATTAAGGTATTCAGCAATCCCAAATCTACATTCAGGAGATGGAATTGATGCAAAGAGAGTAGCATCATCTGCATATGCAACAAGCTTGTTTTCCAGACCAAACCACATGTCATGTGTATATAGTAGGAAAAGTAATGGGCCAAGAACACTGCCGTGAGGAACTCCAGATATCACATTCCTATACTCACTATGGTGCACATGAACAACAAATCTTTGCGATCAATTACTTAAAAATTCAATAATGATGCTAAGAAACGACCCACCGACTCCCAACTGTTTGGGAGCTTTCTGTACAGCATTGGAGATTGTAAGAAGGGCATCACATGCTTCAAGCCCTTCACGAAAACCAAATTGCAAACTAGGGAACAGATGATTACCTTCAGGAAACCTATCAAGACGTTTTGCCAAAAGTCGTTCAAAGACTTTAGATAATATGGGAGTAATGGAAATTGAGCGGTAATCATTTAGACCTGAGCTACCACAAACACATTTACATAGTGGAGTAACATTACCAATTCTCCAACAAGTGATAAAAGCTCCTCTTCTTGCTAACTTGCGCAAAATTATAGATAACCTTGGAGCTAATAAATCTGCATTCTTTATAAAAATAAAGGAATTCTAACCCAAGACAGTGGAAGACCATGGTACAGAGGCTATGGCACTACCCAAGACTAGAGAACAATGGTTTGATTTTGGAGTGTCCTCTTAGAAGAGCTGCTTACCATAGCTGAAGAGTTTCTTTTACCCTTATCAAGAGGAAAGTGGCCACTGAACAGTTATAGTACAGTAGTTAACCACATGTGTGAAGAAGAGTTATTTGGTAATTTGTATTGTCAAGTGTATGAGGACAGAAAATCTGAAAAGAATAGGCCTGACAATTCAGTGTATGTGTATAGGCAAAGGGAAAATGAACCGTAACCAGAGAGAAGAATCAAACGTACTGTTGTACTGTCTGGCCAGTCAAAAGACCCCTTAACTCTCTAGCAGTTATGGGGTCTTTTGACCCCATAGACTATAGAAAAAAGTCGGAAAAACGGGTCAACATGGAGGAGCCGATACACCATGCAAGGCTAAATACCCTCCAGGATAGCCACTTCAAGTGAAAGGAGGACAGTAAGGATGGTTTTGAGAAGAAATAGACTCAGATAAGGAAAAGACAACCTTTTGATAAACCACCAGGCATTCATGGCCCTTCTATCAATCCTGCCCAACACACCATTTAAAAAAAAAACCAGTGGAAGAAAAAAAAAGATAGGATAGCGCGCTCGAGTGTACCCTCAAGCATGAGAACTCTAACCCAAGACAGTGGAAGACCATGGTATAGAGGCTATGGCACTACCCAAGACTAGAAAACAATGGTTTAATTTTGGAGTGTCCTTCTCCTAGAAGAGCTGCTTACCATAGGCCAGACTATTCGGTGTTTGTGTAGGCAAAGAAAAATGAGCCGTAACCAGAGAGAGGGATCCAATGCATTACTGTCCTGCCAGTCAAAGAATCCAATAACTGTCTAGCGGTAGTATCTCAATGGGTGGCTGGTGCCCTGGCTAACTTACTACCTATATATATATATATATATATATATATATATATATATATATATATATATATATATATATATATTATATATATATATATATA
>NC_090725.1:918833-931333 GCF_036898095.1 Palaemon carinicauda | reverse complement strand
TATACTGGTTCAAACAAAGAACAGTAGACCTATAGACTGGTTCAAACAAAGAACAGAAGACCTATAGACTGGTTCAAACAAAGAACAGTAGACCTATAGACGAGTTTATTTTCAACGAGACCATTCAACTAAAAAAACATACGGTTTCAAATATCTTATCTAAAACTCCTACTAAATAAAATAGCAACGGAATTATATTACCTTTCTTAACATATCACCACTTCGATGTCATTCAATATCTGTATACAGGGATTCCATTCTGTCAGTAGTTCCCATTTTTTTTTTTTTTTTTTGTTACTATGACTTAATGCTAACTTATTTCAGGATTTTTTTGTGAAATATAATCAACAGGATCAAACGTAGCATGAAAATATAACATGCTTTAATATAAGTTATAAAAGTGAAGATTCTCACAATTACACTTAAGTTCATCTAAGATCAAAATAACAAGCAAAGCCTTGAACGTTTTTATTCTTGATTAAGAGCAGATTAATTCAAAATTTAAAGCACCCTTAATCTGATATATAAAATAAAGTTTACTGGGAAGACTAATTTCAATCCACAATCACAGGTATTACAAACCACACTGCTTCACTAACCGTTGTTCTGCACAGGGTTGCCAGGTTTTCCTGGAGCTTTAAATTTCCAACCTAATACTAGAAAAGGGCCGAAAATATAGCATCTAAGGCTAACCAATTTAAAAAAGGCCAAATTTAGGTATCTACCACGAAAAAAGACAAAATTTGGAGTTTTTGGCCCGAAAAAGGCCAACCTGGCAATCCTGGTTCTGCGTTCCCTGTCTGCATGTGAGAAAGGTTCCAAGGGATTGACTGAGATACAGAAATTGGTCAATGATTAGTCACTTCAGATGAGGCAAAACTTACCATTAGACCTCTATTGTACTTATTGCTTATGATTGACTTTTAGTTTGAATACCATCATCAACAAGGGACTCAACCGAGTTCAGCAGTACCATCTGAACTCGGTTGAGTCCCTTGTTAGGCTGGGAGGAACGTAGAGAGTAGAGGTCCCCTTTTTGTTTTTGTTTCATTTGTTGATGTCGGCTACCTCCCAAAATTGGGGGAAGTGCCTTGGTATATGGATGGATGGACCATCATCATCAATCACATTGTCGTTTTACTTATTTCTGGTACAAGGGTGTAATTTAGAGTAAAACCTGAAAAATAAAAAAAAAAGGTATATGGTATGCCAAGATAAACAAATACTAACATTGCATCATCCAAATTTAGACTTACACTTGATTAAAAAAGTAACACACGAGAAAGCTAAAACAGTTTGTTATGCGAAGAGACAGGATTAGGCAGATCCAATAAATAGACTTTCTTTCTTACCACCTGCTAAAAAAAAAAAATACACAAAAAGGATCATACTCAAAGATTTAAATCTGTCCTGAGGAATATAGTGCTAAAAAGTTTCATGGAAAAGAATACATTTCTCAAAGCAAAGAGGACGAGAACAGCCACCTGTTATACCATTAATCCAAGACTTAAGGAATGAGCAGTTATCACCTACTTCGACAATCCTAACATAACACTGCCCATTCATATTCTACATCTACAACTAGCATTTCTTTATTAGTTTTTTCTTAAGAAAAAGAGAAAAGAAACTGTTTGAGTGACTTAGGACGACTACCAAACATTGGTATGACTGATAACCTCTACCAATACTACTTACAAAACTTACACAGCAAAGAAAATGTAAACAAACATGCGACTTAGTCCTAAGAATCAAAAGAAAAAAAAAACGCCACACAAAGGATGGGATCATAGGGTACAGTGACAAAATCTCTCTGAGGCACAAACATCATAGTTATATATATATATATATATATATATATATATATATATATATATATATATATATATATATATATATATATATATATATGGGATACGACCTTTTCGTCTAAAGCACTTTCGTCTAAAGTACTTTCGTCTGAAGCACTTTGGTCTAAAGGCACTTTAGTCTAAAAACACTTTGGTCTAAAGGCACTTTGGTCTAAAAGCACTTTAGTCTAAAGGAACTTATGTGTAATAGCCGTTCTTTCAGGTTAGGTTAGGCTTATTAACCAAAAGTATATTTAACCGAACAAATCCTTATCCGCAAATCCTTTATGCCAAATTAATCATTAGGTAAAAGAACGGTTATAAACACAAAAGTAAGTGCTTTTAGACCAGAGCACCTTTAGACCAAAGTGTTTTTAGACTAAAGTGCCTTTAGACCAAAGTGCCTTTTGACAGAACACTAGTTAAGCTTAAGTTTGAAATCAATCGCGCTGTGCTGGACACCGTTTAGAATAAAGTATGGACTTGAAGAGTTCAAATATTGTTGTGGTTGAAATATTGAGCTAAAATTCATGTGACTGTTGAGTACTGGTTATCACACATGGTGGTTGTGAATAGCTAATATCAGATACTTTGATTTCAACTTGCTTCTATTGTTCAATAATCACAATATTTGTTCATATATCAAATTGGATACTCCACAAATTTGGTAACTGGAGAAATGAATATCGTTGATTACTCACGGTTCACTTAACAGCAGAGCAGATCAATGAAACGATAAACATCGGACAGTAGAAGTTACACTGACCAGATTAACTTCACTGTAAACTTCATCATCTGTACAATATCAAAAATCAGCCACTCCTGAGAGAAAATAATCGGAGGACGTTTAAAGGTCGCTCATGAATGGCAGAGGCAAGGGACAGTGACATTGCCCCAGCAACAGGACAATACCCTAGAGACTGACCATATATTATATGATCAGCGCCCAAGCCCCTTCTCCACCCAAGCTAGGACCAGGGAGGGCCAGGCAAATGGCTGCTGATGACTCAACAGATAGACCTATAGGCTCCCCCAAACCCCCCAACCTTAGCTCACAAGGATGGTAAGGTTGCAGACACTAATAGCCGACCCCCTTTCCCACAGAATCTTTAGTGTCTTTTTATAGTCTATCCTTATGGTGATGTGTCTGATATTAAGTACCCAATCTCTACTTATTTTCATAAAAACCCTCTTTCCTAATATTAACAACATTACTTGTCGAGTGGTTACACATTATCTTCAATAATAATAATAATAATAATAATAATAATAATAATAATAATAATAATAATAATATACTTTTGGTTACAATTAACATACCTGGTCAAAAGTACAACTTTATATTTGTGCAGTAATAAAGTTTTATCGACCAATTAAATCTTTCAATTACTTTTCATCACCCTTTTCAGTGTTGGTTACTTATCTATTCCTCTTTACACGTCATATCAAGGATCTAAGGTATAACAGTAATTGATTAGCCCTGAACAACGGTAGCCAACAAAGAACTTCGTGACTGGAGCAATCGAATCAAAACCGTTTGCAACGTCAATGAGAGTAAACAACTTTTTATCTCGACTTCTCATGTTTACTATTCCTATTCGACACCTGTTTTCTATTTCGAGACTCCACAGCTGATAAGTTTTTATTCCTCTGGATTATATTGTCATTTTAGTTAGTCCAGTTTATGAGTGATCGTTAAATAGGTATCTATTTATTTCTACATCAGTCCTTTGCTTATTTCTTTCATTTTGTATCATTTTGTATAAACACAAAAGTTCATTTAGACTAAAGTTCTTTTAGACCAGAGTGTCTTTAGACCAAAGTGTTTTTAGACTAAAGTGCCTTTAGACCAAAGTGCCTTTTGACAGAGCACTAGTTAAGCTTATTTCTACACCAGTCCTTTGCTTATTTCTTTCATTTTGTATCATTTTGTATAAACACAAAAGTTCATTTAGACTAAAGTTCTTGTAGACCAGAGTGCCTTTAGACCAAAAGTGTTTTTAGACTAAAGTGCCTTTAGACCAAAGTGCCTTTTGACAGAGTACTAGTTAAGCTTATTTCTACATCAGTCCTTTGCTTATTTCTTTCATTTTGTATCATTTTGTATAAACACTAAAGTTCATTTAGACTAAATTTCTTTTAGACCAGAGTGCCTTTAGACCAAAGTGTTTTTAGACTAAAGTGCCTTTAGACCAAAGTGCCTTTTGACAGAACACTAGTTAGACTTAAGTTTGAAATCAATCGCACTGTGCTGGACACCGTTTAGAATAAAGTATGGACTTGAAGAGTTTAAATATTGTTGTGGTTGAAATATTGAGCTAAAATTCATGTGACTGTTGAGTACTGGCTATCATACCTGGTGGTTGTGATTTTATGTTAAGCACAATAATCATTTTCTATTGGCTCTTTCAGCTGTGCTCATGCTACAATTGTTATTCTCACTGTGCTATTAAACTTATCTTCTATTTTCACAGTATCGCTATCACAGCCTCCGCCTAAAGTTCTGTTTGAGGCAACATCTGCTTCATGATATCTTCCTGGTGCATTCAATGGCTAATTTTGATTCTTGTCACTATTATTATTATTATTATTATTATTATTATTATTATTATTATTATATGCCACAACCCTAGTTGGAAAAGCAGAATGCTATAAGCCCAGGGGCTCCAACAGGGAAAATAGCTCAGTGAGGAAAGGAAACAAGGAAAAATAAAATATTTTAAGAAGAGTAACAACTATAAATATCTCCTAAATAAACTACAAAAACTTAACAAAACAAGAGGAAGAGAAATGAGATAGGAGAGTGTGCCCAAGTGTACCCTCAAGCAAGAGAACTCTAACCCAAGACAGTGGAAGACCATGGTACAGAGGTTGTGGCACTACCCAAGACTAGAGAACAATGGTTTGATTTTGGAGTGTCCTTCTAGAAGAGCATTATTTCATTTTTATCTCCTTCTGACTCAGATAATGATCGTTGTCTACTGTTCTTATTTTCATCATTTGGTTACCAATAGTTGACCAAGCATCCAATTATACCGTTGTTATTTTTCCATTCGGTGTCTACCTAATATTTCTATTTTGTCACCGTCAGTATTTCTCATTCCTTATGCTCATCGCTATCTATTGTTCTTATCACATATGTTTGGCAGATCATCTTTACGTTTACGAAGTTTTAATAGAGTATCTTGAGAATCTTCAGCAGGAATATTTATTTTCAGAAATAGAAAGCTACATACATCAGACGACTCACACTTCATAATGAAATAACAGACCGTCAAAACCAATTCTGAAGGCAAACGAACTGTGTATTTCTTAGTTTATCTTGAATATCAGTGTTCAGTAAAAACAATCATATTATCAACAGTCAGCATAAGAGTTAAATTCAGTCCTACAACTTACAAAGGAATGAGATAGTAGAAAATAAAAACTAAAATGCTGACCCAATATGCCGGTGTACATCCTTACCCTGTCTCAACGCTCTTATATATACTGTTTTGTTTACTTGGGATCTCTTCATGCTGTAAGGGTACATAGAGCGTAAAACGCACGTTTCTTAAGGATAAGGCCTTCAAATAATAGTCCGTTTTCTGAAGATTCCTCGTATATAAAAGCAAATAAACACACAAAAACCGTTGCAGCTCAATGTGCCCGTAAAATAAGCGAGACTTACGTAACGTGGCCTCATTGTTAGTACCTTTGAAATGCCTTGAATAAAAGTGCGGGAAAAAATGAGAGCAAACGAGGCGTCTGCTCATGACAGCTTTCGTAATTTTTGTTTACTCTGGCAAGAGATCGATCCCCGCCCAAGACCGTGAGTTTAAGCTGTTTACTGGGGAGGCCACTGCTGTGGTTGGACACCACAGTGGGGGGGTTGGGCTTGCCCGGCTGACGTTCTGGTGAGCATCTATTCTGATGGAACCGGAACTGAAACCAGTCACCTTTAACCTTTAACCTTTAAACACGAATATGAATTCCTTAACTTATCCAGCGATAAGTGGCCAGAGAATTTTCAAAGTATATAATTATATCAAAAGGGGAATTTAGATTAATGAATAGATTTAACAACTACATTGCAATATTATTATTATTATTATTATTACTATCCAAGCTACAACCCTAGTTGGAAAAGCAAGATGCTATAAACCCAGGGGCTCCAACAGGGAAAAATAGCCCAGTGAGGAAAGGAAATAAGGAAATAAATAAGTGAAGAGAACAAATTAACAATAAATCATTCTAAAATAAGTAACAACGTCAAAACAGACATGTCATATATAAACTATTAACAACATCAAAAACATCAGTATCAGTTAAATTATCTTGCTGGTAGAAGACGGGAACAGATCCAAAAACCGAAAATTCATCTGAGGAGGAGGAAAATCGATGCTTAAAATCCTTTGAATATATGAGAGAGAGAGAGAGAGAGAGAGAGAGAGAGAGAGAGAGAGAGAGAGAGAGAGAGCCTTATTGCCTTATTTTATGTTTGGGTTCCCCCAGGTCCCTCAGTGTGAGGCACCTCGTATATCCACCAGAAAGTTGCTAATGCATCTTCCGGTGAGAGAGAGAGAGAGCCTTATTGCCTTATTTTATGTTTGGGTTCCCCCAGGTCCCTCAGTGTGAGGCACCTCGTATATCCACCAGAAAGTTGCTAATGCATCTTCCGGTGAGAGAGAGAGAGAGCCTTATTGCCTTATTTTATGTTTGGGTTCCCCCAGGTCCCTCAGTGTGAGGCACCTCGTATATCCACCAGAAAGTTGCTAATGCATCTTCCGGTGAGAGAGAGAGAGAGCCTTATTGCCTTATTTTATGTTTGGGTTCCCCCAGGTCCCTCAGTGTGAGGCACCTCGTATATCCACCAGAGAGTTGCTAATGCATCTTCCGGTGAGAGAGAGAGAGAGAGAGAGAGAGAGAGAGAGAGACTTATTGCCTTATTTTATGTTTGGGTTCCCCCAGGTCCCTCAGTGTAAGGCACCTCGTATATTCACCAGAGAGTTGCTAATGCATCTTTCGGTGAGAGAGAGAGAGAGAGAGAGAGAGAGAGAGAGAGAGAGAGAGAGAGAGAGAGAGAGCCTTATTGCCTTATTTTATGTTTGGGTTCCCCCAGGTCCCTCAGTGTAAGGCACCTCGTATATCCACCAGAGAGTTGCTAATGCATCTTCCGGTGAGAGAGAGAGAGAGAGAGAGAGAGAGAGAGAGAGAGAGAGAGAGAGAGAGAGAGCCTTATTGCCTTATTTTATGTTTGGGTTCCCCCAGGTCCCTCAGTGTGAGACACCTCGTATATTCACCAGAGAGTTGCTAATGCATCTTTCGGTGAGAGAGAGAGAGAGAGAGAGAGAGAGAGAGAGAGAGAGAGAGAGACTTATTGCCTTATTTTACGTTTGGGTTCCCCCAGGTCCCTCAGTGTGAAGCACCTCGTATATTCACCAGATAGTTGCTAATGCATCTTCCGGTGAGAGAGAGAGAGAGAGAGAGAGAGAGAGAGAGAGAGAGAGAGAGAGAGAGAGAGAGAGAGAGCGCCTTATTGCCTTATTTTATGTTTGGGTTCCCCCTAGTCCCTCAGTGTGAGGCACCTCGTATATCCACCAGAGAGTTGCTAATGCATCTTCCGGAGAATGAGAGAGAGAGAGAGAGAGAGAGAGAGAGAGAGAGAGAGAGAGATAGAGAGATAGAGAATAAACACTACTGCAGGTTATGATATTTCTCTGCAGAGCTTGTGATGATACTTTCAGTTACCGAGCTAGCTTGAATTTAATTACAGAAGTGCGTAAAAAAGGTCTGATTTGGTTTTCCACAGATATTAGTAAAGTAACAGAGAAACCCCATTTCTTGAGGTACACATTCCTGTACCAGCTGAACTCGGCTGAGTCCCTGGTTAGGCTGGAGGAACGTAGAGAGTAGAGGTCCCCTTTTTGTTTTGTTTCTTTGTTGATGTCGGCTGCCCCCCAAAATTGGGGGAAGTGCCTTTGGTATATGTATGTATGTACACATTCCTGGCGTTACAGCGGGGGTAGGTTCCCAAATTCACATATAATTACACTTTAGCGTACAAGTGGGAAACTTATACTTAACCTATGATACAAGTACATACTTGTGAGGTAATAAATAAACCTCAAGAAAATAAATTCTCTGCAGTTATCATTTAAGAAGGACCCTTTTAAGAGAGTAGTTTGGAAAGTTAGGTATTATAGTAAGAGTTATGTAAAGTGGGGTTTAGCCACAATTTTTTTTATATAAATATGCATGTTTCTTGTTATGGTCGGTCAATTTGGTATATTTTTCTTTAACTTTTTGTTTTCTGATATTCTTGGCTACCAGCGTAGTATTTTTAATCCCCAAGTTAATCCTTGTGAATTTTGAAAAAAAAAAAAAATAAATAAAAAAAAAATAAATAAAACAGAGGGTCTTTGTAGTGAGGCTTGTATTTCTTCTGTTGGATGATGCTGTGTTTCTTGCAAATTTCACATATATCCTGATGGAGGAATTGGTGAGTTAGAGTCTGAATTATGTTCATTTCCGGGTTTGAAGTCTTCATCTGATGAGTCGTCTTCTGAACTTTCTGCTATGCTATCTTTATCTTGTGTGGAATCCTGCATATCCTGTTGAATATCCTGAAATGCTTGAAACCCACGTACTCTGCTTTTACAGTTCTGGTGTCTTTTGTTCCTCTCCATGGTGCTTTCTGCTTTATTTGTTGTTTCTTCTGAGAAATGCATTGTTGGTAAACTGTTATTTGGCAATATGCTGTTTATTTTGAGGGGTAGAATCTTCCTTGATGCTGCTCCAATTTTAAGGGGTTCACATATACTGTTGTGTATATCAAATAAAAACTGCCCTTTTTGTGCCATTATATGCAATAAGAAATTATGTTCAAGAACAGCTGAATCCTAGCCTTTTTAGATAAGAAATGAGTCTTTTGAACGGTCCAGTCCTCGCATTTCCAGCTAAGAAAGAGAGCTTTTGAACGACTACCAGTGTTGATGTTGGTGGTTTTACTCATTAATGATTATTGTGCCGATAGATGCCTGTGATACTTCATCTTAGCTACGAACCCCATGTGAATGATTTTCATATCATTTTCTTCTCATAAAGAAGAAATCCTGAAAAAAAAAATTAAAGCTTTAACCTGTAGCAGAAAGCTGAATTAAAAATTACAAATGAAGGTAGCACAGAAATGGGTCATAAAGTGTGGGCAGCCATTTGGAGTGCTTCCATATGATTTTGATGTTGCCAGTACTGCAATGAAGATAAAATTAACAAACCAGCCTCGATATAGCGATGTTTTTTTTCATCCTAGTTGGAGCCTTCCACTTGGAGATGTGGATATTTCGTTCATTTGGGAAGATTATCATTGAGTCTGGATTGCCAGAGATCCCTGATGAAGGTGAGTTTGAAGTTCTTCAACAGCTGTAAATGCCTTAATCCAATATTAGCACTGGCTCTTGAAATATTGCACTTCAACAAATTCTGGGTACTTTATGAAAACACCGAGGAAGAGTATTGCACTTCAACAAATTCTGGGCACTTTATGAAAACACCGAGGAAGAGTATTGCACTTCAACAAATTCTGGGCACTTTATGAAAACACCGAGGAAGAGTATTGCACTTCAACAAATTCTGGGCACTTTATGAAAACACCGAGGAAGAGTATTGCACTTCAACAAATTCTGGGCACTTTATGAAAACACCGAGGAAGAGAATTGCACTTCAACAAATTCTGGGCACTTTATGAAAACACCGAGGAAGAGTATTGCACTTCAACAAATTCTGGGCACTTTATAAAAACACCGAGGAAGAGAATTGCACTTCAACAAATTCTGGGCACTTTATGAAAACACCGAGGAAGAGAAGTCAATCTTGAAAATATAATCTTAACAACAAGCAGTTATTTGAAAGTCTTTTGGAGTCACATGCCTTTCACAAAATGTTTGAAGAATACAGTTCATTCACTCAATGGACGGTGGGTAAGGCAGCCAGAGTCTGTATGGATTATGTTGAACAAATCAATCTGTTCCATAATGCGGATAGAGCAGTTCGAGGAAAGGATGTTGATTTCTACATTTATACTTTTACTTAATTCACATCTATTCTTTGCCACAAATTGTCAAAACTATGGCAGCTGGATGGCAAAATTGTGCTCAATAAATCACCCAACTACTCAACCTGGCCTCAAGGAAATGTTTTCTGCTGGACTATGTAGAAATCAACATCCTTTTCTCGAACTGCTCTATCCGCATTATGGAACAGATTGATTTGAGCAACATAATCCATACAGAATCTGGCTGCCTTACCCACCGTCCATTGAGTGAATGAACTGTATTCTTCAAACATTTTGTGAAAGGCATATGGCTCCAAAAGACTTTCAAATGACTGCTTGTTGTTAAGAATTTATATTTTTAAGATTGACTTCTCTTCCTCGGTGTTTTGGTGCCCAGATAATCAATTTAGCAGGCTACCAGTTGATTTGACCTTAGAACAAACTGTTAACACAGATACAGCATCTCGTTCGACTGGATATGGATGTGCGGATGTCACAAACAACTACAGTGCCTGTCGTCGCTGGAGTGTCGTCAAGGGTAGCAGAGCAGCTTTAATTAGTGCCATAGCCTCTGTACTATGGTGTTACACTGCCTTGGGTTAGAGTTCTCTTGCTTGAGGGTACACTCGGGCACACTTTTCTATTTAGCTTCTCTTCCTCTTGTTTTGTTAAAGTTTTTATAGTTTAAATAGGAAATATTTATTTTGATATTGTTACTATTCCTATAATACTTCATTTTACCTTATTTCCTTTCCTCACTGGGCTATTTTCCCTGTTGGGGCCCCTGGGCTTATAGCATCCTGCTTTTCCAACTAGGGTTGTAGCTTAGCATTTAATAATAATAATAATAATACTTGAAATAGCAATGATGAGACAGATCAATGATGCTGAAGCCGAATTATCAGGAAGCCGTATGCAGCGTTATAATGATTACCTTAGAAAAGTTATTAACATCATTATGACCTCTGCTGATCCAGTCAATTTAGAGTCAGACATATTGATAAATATACATACTGTAGGTAGTAGGTTGGCCAGGGTACCAGCCACCCGTTGAGATACTACCACTTGAGAGTTATGGCGCCTTTTGACTGGCCAGGCAGTACTACATTGGATCCTTCTCTCTGCTTATGGTTCATTTTTCCTTTGCCCACATATACACCGAATAGTCTGGCCTATTCTTTACATGTTCTCCTCTGTCCTCATACACCTGACAACACTGAGATTACCAAACAATTCTTCTTCACCCAAAGGGTTACGACACAGCAATTGTTCAACGGCCACTTTCTTTGCTAAGGGTAGAAAAGACTCTTTAGCTATGGTAAGCAGCTCTTCTAGGTGAAGGACATTCCAAAATCAAACCATTGTTCTCTAGTATTGGGTAGTGCCATAGCCTCTGTACCATAGTCTTTCACTGTCTTGGGTTAGAGTTTTCTTGCTTGAAGGTACACTCGGGCACACTATTCTATCTAATTTCTCTTCCTGTTGTTTTGTTAAAGTTTATATAGTTTATATAAGAGATATTTATTTTAATTCTGTTACTCTTCTTAAGATATTTTATTTTTCCCTTTTTTCCTCTCCTCACTGGGCTATTTTCCCTGTTGGAGCCCCTGGGCTTATAGCATCCTGCTTTTCCAAATAGGGTTGTGGCTTAGCAAGTAATAATAATAATAATAATGATAATAATAATAATAATAATAAAAGTGCCAGTCCAAAACTATCCAATTCCCTACTGAGTATTAAAGATAAATGAATGAATGCTATGTTGCATTTGCTCAGGAATGTGCACTCGATCCAGGTCTCTTTGAAAGGCGTTTCCACAAAACAGCCTAAAGACACTTGTGGGCTGAGAGACTAAGAACACCTAATCACTTAATGCCATCGTCAGACAGCTCCAAATGTACTACATATACTGTAAGTTTAGGAGGATTGCAGTCATTGCCACTCAAAAGAAAATCGAACTATAGTCCATTTCTTTTAGCGATGCATATTTGCACCGACTTGCGGAGGTACCCTTTTAGCTCGGAAAAGTTTCCGGATCGCTGATTGGTTAGAATTATCTTGTTCAACCAATCAGCGATCCGTAAACTTTTCCGAGCTAAAAGGGCACCGCAGCGAGTCGGTGCAAATATGCATCGCTAAAAGAAATGGACTATAGAGTCTTTACTTACATGTCCATTTACACCAGGGCCACCCTTTTCATGTAGCACTAATGGAACAATGTCACATACAAAGAAGATGGTACTGGAACACGGAACCCCAAAGAAAATCTGCTCACATGTGGTTGATGGGAACGTATTACTGCACAGCCTACCATTAAATCTTCCTCCAACATGTGGTGGCTTATCACGTGTAGTATTGCGTACAGTCTTGGTACATAACTCAGAAAGGAGCCTTCAATAAAGGCCTGTGACTATGACTGTCGGAGTGTTGAAGAGACAATATACATAACTGGTTTAGACCAAGTGCGGCATAGGACATGGTAAAAGCCCTCAAATCATCATCATTCAAGCATCAGCTACCACGCTTCTTCATGAAGGACTGACCTTCAAAACATCACACATCAGTATTAGGTGACACAGGTTTATTTAGTGTTGATGGAGAATGCTTAAGTAGTGTGCAGT
>NC_090725.1:901333-911333 GCF_036898095.1 Palaemon carinicauda | reverse complement strand
CAATTAGGAGAGGTAATAGTAAATAAATAAACTATATGAGAAGTAATGAATAAAAACTATAAAATGTTTAAAGATCAGTAACAACGGTACGATATATCTGTCATATAAAAACTGTGAAGAGAGAATTATGTTAGCCTGTTCAACGTAAAAACATTCCCTGCAAGTTTGAACTTAAGAAGTTCCACCGATTCAACTGCCAGATTATGAAGATGTTGTACCAACCGTTTGTTACACGATCGTACATACTTCATTTTGTGTATATATTGCTTGTATCTTCGCTCTTCCCTCGCACTAAAAAGAACCAGAATAAACATGTCTGCGTTTCTCCTATGTAACATTGTCTGTTTCTCGAACATGTAATTTCCTGTTGCCTTGAGGTTTTGTATATAAAGGAGAGTATTCTATAATAAATTATCTCAGTTCATGTACCAACCGTGTGTCACACGATCGTACAATAGTAACATAAAGACACAAGACATGGTGATAATAGGAAGTAACTTTGACAAATCGTTGATCAAATTTCACTTGATTTTCCTGAACAATTTCTACGATAATGAACTCCATTGCAGTCTGGAGACTATATCATGAAGTGACGTATGCTGGATGTGTTGAAACAATCAACCAGTACCTATATTGGAAATATTCGATGCAACTTGAAAGAAAGTTCCAGTATAACCTTAAGTTATTTTTACAATAATTTTCTATGCTGATTTTTTTTCTAATCAAGAACCTCCGAGAGACATTACTGCTATGGAGAGCTTGCCATTACTGTACTTAGAAAAAGTTTGACATAGCTCAGAGAATGTTTTTCTCCTCTGTAACTGTGTCAATTTTAAACATGAAGATTCTTGTTGCCCTGAGCTTTTGTATATAAAGGAGAGTGTTCTGTAATAAACTCACTCAGTTGCTTTCATCCTGTCTTTGAGTCACAACCTTCTCTCGGCCCGTCACAATGCCATGTCCTACGAAAACTAATATGCTTTTTAGAGGCTAGTGCTTTAGTTAACACCATAACTACTTTTAAAAAGTTTCCTTAGACCTAAAATATATCGTCAGCTTTCCTAATTTTCAATTGCGTAATAATTAAAGGACGGTGAACATGAAAACTATCAAATGATACCACCAAAACTCTTAACAAAGCAATTTCCTATTTTAGTGAACAATGTTTGAGAAAAATTCGAGAACCCGAACTAAACGTGTCTCGGACTTTAAAATCTCCTTCCACTTCGATCAAATAAAACGGCACCACAACGCAGAATGCTTACAATATCTAAAAAAAAAAAAAAAAAAAAGGGAAAAAAAAAAAAAATGATCAACACTAAGATGACACTCGACACCTTACTCGTGGCGAAATCTAATCACAACAGGCGCATCTCCATTCACATTTTCTGTACCCTACAATAGACAAAGGGGACTTGGTGCCCTGACAAAAGTCCTTCAGAGGGGAATTAATTATGGCATTCCTCCGAGAATCATGCTCATATAATTCCTTGGTGGCTTGGTGGATTTTAGAGTTCTCTTGCTTGAGGGTACACTCGGGCATACTATTCTATCTCGTTTCTCTTCATTTTGTTTAGTTAAAGTTTTCATAGTTTTTATAGGAAATGTTTATTTGAATGTCATTGTTCATAAAATACATTATTTTCCTTGTTTCCTTTCCTCACTGGGCTATTTTCCCTGCTGGGGCCTCTGGGCTTATAGCATTTTGCTTTTCCAACTAGGGTTGTAGCTTAGCAAGTAATAATAATAATAATAATAGCAAATATATAAAACCATACTTTGAGATTTATTAGCACCATAATACCTTGGCTTTCTTATAAATAATAGATCACAGAAATATATTTTTAAAGATGAAAATAAAGTAAAAGCTTTTTTAGGTATTCTTTTTCCTTACGTAACTCGTTTGTGTATGAATTGAATTGAATATAAAATTTAGACCTTAAGCCAAGCACTATAGTCCATTTATTTTAGCGATGCAGATTTGCACCGACTCGCAGCGGTGCCCTTTAAGCTCGGAAAAGTTTCCGGATCGCTGATTGGTTGGACAAGATCATTCTAACCAATCAGCGATCAGGACACTTTTCCGAGCTAAAAGGGCACCTCCGCGAGTCGGTGCAAATATGCATCGCTAAAAGAAATGGACTATAGGGCATCACAGGCCATTCAGCGCTGTATAATGCATAATTAATCAACCATTTGGTATAATTTTAACTTCTAAAACCAATCACAAAATTTTCATACAATAATGCCTAAATTCATTTCAATGTTGTTACTCTTCTTAAAAATTTTATTTTTCCTTGTTTCCTTTCCTCATCGAGCTATTTTCCCGTTGGAGACCCTGGGCTTTAGCGTCCTGCTTTTCCAACTAGGGTTATAGCTTGGCAAGTAATAATAATAATAATAATAATAATAATAATAATTGCAAAGAACAGTTTAACTCTCGGCTGTCTATTTGTGGCATCAAAGTAGCCGTAGGGGACTAAAGTAAAAAGTTGGGACCTACAGTAAATTTTTTTTTTTTTTTTTTTTTTTTTTTTTTTGTCATGAAATGCCACAATTCTCGGAACCTTTTGAGAGACATGGTTATCACTGAAAGACCCTCCTGTCAAACAGATCTGTATAAATCGTTTGCTTTTAAAATAAAGCTGACGTCATACGAAACCAGATTCGACGGAAGCAAATGATATTCAACGACATTTAAGATCATCAGCAGGCAACTCGTTTAGTTATTAGTACGGTATATTACCAGCTATGCATTTGTACAGGGTAGACCATTTTCTAAACCATTATTGTAATTTGGGAAACGATTTATTTTTGACAGAATAAACAACTGGACGGGCAAATAACTACTTTTTACAGTCTCAAGGACAGAAGAAACAATTGAAAGAACATGGAAAATAAAGGGTGGGAATCTAATCTTGAAGTAAATGGTGAAAGATACAACAATCAGACCTTACCAGCTATGCAGTTGTACAGGGTAGACCATTTTCTAAACCATTATAGTAAATTGAGAAACGATTTATTTGTTGACAGAATAAACAACTGGACGAGCAAATAACTACCTTTTCACGGTCTCAAGGATAGAAGAAACAATTGAAAGAACATGGGAAATAAAGGGTGGGAGTCTAATCTGGATGGCGAACCTTCATTTATGAAAGATACAACAATCAGACCAGGGATAATAGAAACCAGCAAGGAATTAGACGAGAAAATCATTTAGAAGAAATCAGTCTCTTGAAATTCCAGTTCTATGCCTGGTAGCAATTACGCATCATTTATATGCTTCTGAATCATTCCTGTTTCCAAGTGACGTGTGCCTGAGACTGCAACTGAAAATTTGGATCCGGGTGCCACTTAAATGAAAGTAGAAATATCACACACACACACACACACACACATATATATATATATATCTATCTATATATATGTAGATATATATATATATATATATATATCTATATACATACATATATATATATATATATACAGAGTGGTTCAAAAGTAGGTGGACAGCATGTGGAATAGGTTAATGTATGGGTTACATTATTACAAGTGTAGGTTCACAATAACAGTTAAGGACTTTTGTATTATTGTTCGCAATAAAATTCAATTATCAATGCAATAATTGTTAGTAAACATAATTTTATGTATATGTAATCTCCAAATAAAGGAACAATTTACCGTCCACCTACTTTTGGATCATCCTGTAAATATATGTATATACTGTATTATAGTCCCCCCCCTCTCTCTCTCTCTCTCTCTCTCTCTCTAAAACTACAATAAGGTCTATATTTTAAATTGTTTCATTCTCTCTCTCTATCTCTCTCTCTCTCTCTCTCTCTCTCTCTCTCTAACTACAATAGGGTCTATATTTTAAATTGTTTCATTCTCTCTCTCTCTCTCTCTCTCTCTCTCTCTCTCTCTCTCTCTCTAAAACTACAATAAGGTCTATATTTTAAATTGTTTCATTCTCTCTCTCTCTCTCTCTCTCTCTCTCTCTCTCTCTAAAACTACAATAAGGTCTATATTTTAAATTGTTTCATTCTCTCTCTCTCTCTCTCTCTCTCTCTCTCTCTCTAAAACTACAATAAGGTCTATATTTTAAATTGTTTCATTCTCTCTCTCTCTATCTCTCTCTCTCTCTCTCTCTCTCTCTCTCTCTCTAACTACAATAAGGTCTATATTTTAAATTGTTTCATTCTCTCTCTCTCTCTCTCTCTCTCTCTCTCTCTCGCTCTCTAAAACTACAATAAGGTCTATATTTCAAATTGTTTCATTCTCTCTCTCTCTCTCTCTCTCTCTCTCTCTCTATATATATATATAACTACAAAAAGGTCTATATTTCAAATTGTTTTTCATTCTCTCTCTCTCTCTCTCTCTCTCTCTCTCTCTATAACTACAAAAAGGTCTATATTTCAAATTGTTTTTCATTCTCTCTCTCTCTCTCTCTCTCTCTCTCTCCCTCCCTCTCTCTCTCTCTCTCTCTCTAAAACTACTAAAAGGTCTATATTTTAAATTGTTTCATTCTCTCTCTCTCTCTCTCTCTCTCTCTCTCTCTCTCTCTAAAACTACAATAAGGTCTATATTTTAAATTGTTTCATTCTCTCTCTCTCTCTCTCTCTCTCTCTCTCTCAAACACAGAGGCGGAACCTTGCGAAACCTAAGCACCCTATCTCTTTTGTCCACGTTCTCATATGACAAAGGCAGCAAAGGTCCGCGTCTGGCATGAGACCCTTCGCTGTGACGACATAAATCCCCGAAGCACCGAAGTTTAAATCGTGTTTACTCTCTGTAAAGGTCATCGAGGAAAAGATGGGGCGTTGGATGGTGGGAGTAGTGGTGGATAACAGAGACTGGCACCTTTACTCCTAGTTTGATTTTTCATTAATATTGTTTCTTTTTTTCATTGCGATTTAATATCCAATGTCTATTATTACAATTTAGGTCTCATCGCAAAATGTTGCGTTTATGCTTTGTGATTTAGAGGAGAAGTAACCTTTCAGAAATCCCCCTTATATAATAAAGAGCAAGAGCCTGGCTATATATATACATATATATGTATGTTATTATTATTATTATTATTATTATTACTATCCAAGCTACAACCCTAATTGGAAAAGCAAGATGCTATAAGCCCAGGGGCTCCAATAGGGAAAAATAGCCCAGTGAGGAAAGGAAATAAGGAAATGAATAACTGAAGAGAACAAATTAACAATAAATCAGTCTAAAAAAAGTAATGTCAAAAGAGATATGTCATATATAAACTATTAACAACGTAAAAAAAAATATGTCATATATAAACTATAAAAAGACTCATATATGTGTGTGTGTGTCTGTGTCTCTCTTGTCCCGGTCAGAGATAAGAGGAGTACTCATACCCTGGCGAGAGGATTTAACCAGAGAGGTACGCTCGGAAACCAAACTCTACCACAAATTGCCGAACGATCGGGTTGTAATTAGGAGACGGGAAGGGGTGGGAACGATTGAATCTGTGTGTGCGTGTGCGTGCATATCTATGTAAATAAATAGACATTATTTTTGACGGTTCGAGTACATGAGTTACTTATTAATCTGCATATAGACACTATTCAACTCACTGAATAGCTATAGACGCAGGTTGTGCAACTAATATATATATATATATATATATGTATATATATATATATATATATACAGTATACATATATACATATATATATATATATATATTTATGTATACATATATATACATGTACATATATAAATGTGTGTATATATATGATATATATATATATATATATATCATCATCATCATCTCCTCCTACGCCTATTGACACAAAGGGCCTCGGTTAGATTTCGCCAGTTGTCTCTATCTTGGGCTTTTAAATCAATACTTCTCCATTTATTATGTACTCCACGCTTCATAGTCCTCAGCCATGTAGGCCTGGATCTTCCAACTCTGGTAGTGCCTTGTGGAGCCCAGCTGAACGTTTGGTGAATTAATCTCTCTTGGGGAGTGCGAAGAGCATGACCAAACCATCTCCATCTACAGCTCACTATAATTTTATCCACACATGGGACGCGAGTAATCTCTCTTATAGTTTCGTTTCTAATCTTGTCCTGCCATTTAACTCCCAATATTCTTCTAAGAGCTTTGTTCTCAAATCTACAAAATCTGTTTGATATTGTTTCATTGTCATACCACGACTCATGTCCATACAGTAACACCGATCTCACTAAACTGATGTATAGCCTGATTTTCATGTGTAATTTCATGCCATTTGATTTCCAAATTTTACTTAACCTACCCATTGTCTGATTTGCTTTTTTCAATCTTTCATTAAGCTCAAATTCTAAAGATCTTGTATTAGAGATCATAGTTCCTAAATATTTAAATGATTCCACCTCAATCCTTTCTCCTTCCAATGATATTTCATCTTCCATTGCATATTCAGTTCTCATCATCTTTGTCTTTCTTCTATTTATCTTGAGCCCATTTTCATGTGATATTTCATGCATTCTGGTAAGCCAGCTTTGCAAGTCCTGTGGTGTTGTGCTAATAAGAACAGCGTCATCAGCATACTCTAGATCAGCTAATATCCTGTTACCAATCCAGTCCAGTCCTACTCTACCATCCCCAACTGCTCTATGCATTACAAAATCCATGAAGAGGATAAACAACATAGGTGACAACACATTCCCTTGGAATATTCTACTGTTCACTGGAAATTCATTTGATAGGTCTCCACTAACATCAACATTGCACTTGCTATGCTCATGAGCAGACTTAATCAAATTTACTTGTTTAAGAGGAACTCCATAATAACGAAGGACTCTTCATAAAATTGGCTGGTGAACGCTATCAAAGGCTTTTTCATAGTCCACAAAGCCATCAAACGTGGATTTCTATATTCTATACATTGCTGTACAACGTTTCTTGAAATGAAGATTTGGTCAGTATATCACCCAACATTCCCTTATTTCCAGTTCACATGAATTTACTGAGCACTGGTCCAATAAGACAAGAAAACATTTACAAATAAAAATACCAGACATTTTTCGGGAGACGATTTGGTTGAGACACTAAATGAAAGACAGAAATAAGGGAACTCTGGCTAGTATAGTGGTAACGTGTTTGCCTCGTATTCGCGTGGCTAGAGATCGATCCCCGCCCAGGGCCGTGAGTTTAAGCTGTTTACTGGGGAGGCTACTGCTGTGGTAGGGCACCACAGTAGGGGGGTTAGGCTTGCCCGGCTGACGTTCTGGTGAGCATCTATTCTGATGGAACTGGAACTGAAACCAGACACCTTTAACTTTTAAAATGGAAATGTACGGAGAAAATAGAGTTTTATCTTTAAAAGATAAAGCTGATCCTTATTTTACTGAAAATCCTAATGTACCTATTTCAATGCTTTTGATGAAACAAGAATTATAACAGCCAATCCACCTCGATTTCTTCTGCCATTAGAAATGAGGATACATTAACGTGATGAAAGGGTTTGCGTATCGCCATAATCAGCAAAACAGTACTAGACAGGGCCACCCATACTAGGCTGGTTTGCTGTTAAATCAGACAAAAATCTCCCACCACCACCAATCCGCACTGGCCAGCGTGGTGATGAAAACTAGCCAAAGCCCAGATATGAGTTGACCTGTCTGAGACCTTTATCCTGCAATGGACTAGCGACGGCTGCATTTCTTATAGTATGTGACAACGTAAAAGCACAACAAAGTCATATATATTAAGGTTTATGGATGAAAATGCAATGTAGATTATCTGGGGTTCATTACACGAGCCAACGTTTTACTAAACCTACTTTTTTTTTCTTTTTATCAAAAAGTTAAATTACATATTCTTTACAATCACAATATTTACAGTATAACCACATTTAATTGCACTTTTCTATAAACAAATCCATCTAATTTAACAATTTACAACATCACACATCTTGATTTTAATTTTTAGTCACTCAAAAACAATAATTTATATACTTTTTGGTGAACACTAAGCCTACTAATGTATGTGTGGCGACAATGATTAATTCCTTTATGACAGTAAATTCAATGAAAGCCTCTGTATTTCTAATCTTGTCCATGGTGGCCTAAGATGCAACAGAAAAGATATCCAACAGAAATGTATGGTACCAAACCACTACCTACCTACCAGCTTTCCCCCCGCCCCTGGAGCCCTCCCCCCGCCTTTGGGGCCCTCCCCCCGCCCCTGGGGCCCTTCCCCGCCCCTGGGGCCCTCCCCCCACCCCTGGGGCCCTTCCCCTCGCCCCTGGGGCACTCCCCCCACCCCTGGGGCCCTTCACCTCGCCCCTGGGGCCCTTCCCCGCTCCTGGGGCCCTCCCCCCACCCCTAGGGCCCTTCCCCTCGCCCCTGGGGCCCTCCCCCCACCCCTGGGGCCCTCCCCCCACCCCTGGGGCCCTCCCCCCACCTTTGGGGCCCTCCCCCGCCCCTGGGGCCCTTCCCCGCCCCTGGGGCCCTCCCCCCGCCTCTGGGGCCCTCCCCCCGCCCCTGGGCCCCTTCCCCCTCCCCTGGGGCCCTCCCCCCACATCTGGGGCCCTCCCCCTGCCCTTCCCTTTTACATTTTATGTCGAGAGAAATTCTACTAAAAGTCAGTAATCCTTAAGAACAACCATAATCCTCGCTTTGTCTCTTATCATTCGATCAGAAGGGTACTATCTTCACATGGGAAGTAAGACCCTTTCTCTTTAACCTAACTCCTGGTTTGAAATATGAAACAGGCGGCTTCTCAATCACGGATGCAATGCTTAGTAAATTAACATTCAGCAGTTTGAACAGCCATCACAATTGAGTCAAGGTTATTGGCAAACAGCACAATAAAAAAAAAAAAAAAAAAAAAAAAAAAATGATTGTGCGCAGAGTGGACATGACTTCGAACTACAATAAGAGAAAATGACGCTCGGAACCTTGCTTGATATGTGCTGCATACATATAGAGTTTAAAGAAAATATCTAAAATATTCAATCTTATAGATAGGATATGGTCGCCAATAGGTTTACTTTTCCGCCGAGAACTATAAATTGCTTTTTGCTGATTGACGAGTAACCAGTTTTAATTTTTGACCTGGTGTCGTTTCATAGCACAATCACGACAGCTCAACAACACCCAACCACCACTGAAAACTTTTTTTTTTTTCATCTTTTTATTAAAAAGTTAATTTACACATTCTTTACAATCACAATATTTACAGTATAATCACATTTAATTGCATTTTTCTATAAACAAATCCATTTAATTTAACAAATTACAACATCACACATCTTGATTTCAATTTTTAGTCACTCAAAAACAATAATTCATATACTTTTTGGTGAACATTTTATTCATTCTTTCTATATAGATATTTTTCAAAAGCCACCGATCATATTGAAAACTGAGCACTTTGTTGTGCGTTGGCAAGTCTTGATACTACAAGATTTCCTTTTCATTCTAAAATTTCATTCAGTCAAAAGTAGCTCTGTACAAGTAGTAACGAACAAACGAATGGTAAATGCTCTATAGAAATCTAACACCAGCAAAGTCGTTAAAAATCAAATTGCCCTATGCATTGATTACAAAGGGTAACGTGAGTGTGTCTGTGAGGGATGATGTCACCATAGTCACTTATGAAACCTCCCTAGCAACAAGAGTTTCGAGTTTTATGGGGCTAAGCACAAAAAAAGACGTGACCAAAGCACTGGCTGTTGTAGGTCCCGACAACGATGCAACGTATGCACCAAAGAATAACGATTTAAACATTACAAAAAAAAAAAAAAAAAAAAATGAAGAATAAACAGAGAGAAAAGCCAATGAAGAATAAACAGAGAGAAAAGCCAATGAAGACGAATTAATACGAAATGTAGCGTTATTTGGTTCATTAAAAGATCTGTCATCCCACGTAGGCAGATTCGAGAAAAACGAGCGCGCAATATGTTAAAACTTTAAAACCAGTTGGAAAACTTACATTGGTTGCTCTTATCTGAAAACCCCCGTGAGTATGTTTATATATATA
>NC_090725.1:896333-898833 GCF_036898095.1 Palaemon carinicauda | reverse complement strand
TTATTTTGATTTTTTATTCTTCTCTTGTAGTTTATTTATTTCCTTGTTTCCCTTCATCACTAAGGTATTTTTCTCTGATGAAGCCCTTGGGCTTATAGTATCTTGGTTTTCCAACTATGGTTGTAACCGAGCTTGTAGTAATAATAATAATAATAATAATAATAATAATAATAATAATAATAATAATAATAATAATAAAATATGAGTAAACCTAAATCATATCATAATCTATGTAAAATTATTACTAGGTTCGAATCATATATGTACAGTGCAAGGGACAATCAGTTATATATATATATATATATATATATATACATATATATATATATATATATATATATGTATATATATATATATATATATATATATATATTATGAAAATGATTTTAGATACATTTCCAGAGAACGAATATTTAAGATATTCCACACTCAGACATTTAAGTGCCTGACCAAAAATTCTAGACGGACGTTGAGTTAAAGTTAAAACAAATACTTCCAAGGTCGATTAAGGATCCAAACAGGATGTTTTTAAATACTTCCAAGGTCGATAAAGGATCCAAACAGGGTGTTTTTAAATACTTCCAAGGTCGATAAAGGATCCAAACAGGATGTTTTTAAATACTTCCAAGGTCGATAAAGGATCCAAACAGGGGTGTTTTTAAATACTTCCAAGGTCGATAAAGGATCCAAACAGGATGTTTTTAAATACTTCCAAGGTCGATAAAGGATCCAAACAGGATGTTTTTAAATACTTCCAAGGTCGATTAAGGATCCAAACAGGATGTTTTTAAATACTTCCAAGGTCGATTAAGGATCCAAACAGGATGTTTTTAAATACTTCCAAGGTCGATAAAGGATCCAAACAGGATGTTTTTAAATACTTCCAAGGTCGATAAAGGATCCAAACAGGATGTTTTTAAATACTTCCAAGGTCGATAAAAGATCCAAACAGGATGTTTTTAAATACTTCCAAGGTCGATAAAGGATCCAAACAGGATGTTTTTAAATACTTCCAAGGTCGATAAAGGATCCAAACAGGATGTTTTTAAATACTTCCAAGGTCGATAAAGGATCCAAACAGGATGTTTTTACTAGTACTGTGACAAGTGTTTGGGCAATACACCATAAAACAAGTACGTAGATCTGGGCCTAATCTATAGTCAATTTCTTTTAGCGAGGCATACTTGCACCGACTCGCAGCGGTGCCCTTTTAGCTCGGAAAAGTTTCCTGATCGCTGATTGGTTGGAAAAGATGATTCTAACCAATCAGCGATCAGGAAACTTTTCCGAGCTAAAAGGGCACCGTTGCGAGTCGGTGCAAATCTGCCTCGCTAAAAGAAATGGACTATAGGCTCTGATTGTAGGTAATACGTTGGCCGGGGCACCATCCACCCGTTGGGATACTGCTGTTAGAGAGTTATTGGGTCCTTTGACTAACCAGACAGTACTACATTGCATCTCTCTCTGGTAACAGATCATTTCCTCTTTACCTACAGTTACACCGAATAGTCTGGCCTATGTTTTCCACATTCTCCTCTGTCCTCATGCACCTGACAACACTACCAAACAATTTTTCTTCGCTCAAGGGATTAACTACTGTACTGCAATTGCTCTTTCTTATTACTCTTACTCTGTTTTTTTCTTTTTAAGGTTTTATAGATTATATACCGATATTCAAATGAATAAAAGAAATAATATGCATGTACACTAACAAAAAATATACAGCTTTTATTCATCGTGAAAATTGATGTATAAGTGAAGCCTGAAGGGAGAACCGACTTCAGTCAGTTCATGAAGCTCTACTCGAGTAATGGGTCCGGTGCCCAGAATAATGATTGAGATCAAATTTTGAGGAAATAACCCGAAACTATCTAGACAGTCATGAAAACATTGATAACTAAATACTCGAGAGTTTTTCGCTGGACCAAAATAGTCCAAAAGTTATAGTCCATTTCTTTTAGCGATGCATATTTGCACAGAGTCGCAGCGGTGCCCTTTTAGCTCGGAAAAGTGGTTGGACGAGATAATTCCAACCAATCAGCGATCCGGAAACTTTTCCGAGCTAAAAGGGCACCGCTGCGAGTCGGTGCAAATATGCATCGCTAAAAGAAATGGACTATAGTAAGGATTTAATGAACAGCTTCCCCAGACTCGATTCCATAAGATGAAAGCTAGTTTCGATTTTCTTAGTTTTTTTCCCCCAGAAACTCTAAATTTCTCTTTTCATTTATAGAACAAAAGGTACTTTCAATCCGTACTCGCGCTCCAGACTCAAGCTCTCAATTACTTTTGTGAGGTAAATGACACGGATATGACCTTTCAAAGACAGGGGACAGGGTGATGTCCCTCTTTAAAAAGAAAAAAAAAAAATAGAATGAGGGACCGTCAATCAGTATTACGATTCGCGACCATTTACTCTTTTTTTAAATACTTTTCTAATCGCCAAAAACGTTGCGTAATTCTAATACGTATACGGTAACTACGCTATAGTAAAGAGACT
>NC_090725.1:888833-891333 GCF_036898095.1 Palaemon carinicauda | reverse complement strand
GCCACATTCGTAATGGAATAAAAGCTCTTTTCTAAGAACATGATCAAATTGTGAAAATTCGAGGGCACAGTCTTAAAATGGACAGCACTGTTGTATATATATATATATATATATATATATATATATATATATATATATATATATATATATATATATATATATATATATATATGTGTGTGTGTGTGTGTGTGTGTGTGTTACGGATGTGTTGCTTGAGATATTGGCTTCCCGACTGGACGGGAAGCAGCGCCTAGAAACCGCGAGCATGTCGTCAGATGTAAACACACAAGATGGCGGCTACAAATAGGACGTGCTCTTGCTTGGCAATCTTAGGTCTAACAAGGCTCAAAAGATAATAAAAATCTGTTTTATTCATTCTGTGGTAGTTGTAGAATTCTTTTCCTTTCCTCACTGGGCTATTTTTCCCTGTTGGAGCCCCTGGGCTTATAGCATCTTGCTTTTCCTTCTAGGGTTGTAGCTTGGATAGTAATAATAATAATAATAATAGTAGGTTGGCCGGGGCACCAGCCACCCTTTGGAATACTACCGCTAGAGAGTTACGGGGGTCCTTTGACTGGCCAAACAGTAATACATTGGATCCTTTTCTCTGGTTACGGTTCATTTTCCCCTTGCCTACACATACACAGTGAATAGTCTCTCCTATTCTTTACATATTCTCCTCTCTCCTCTTACTCCCGACAACACTGAGATTACTGAACATTTCTTCTTCACCCAAGGGGTTACTGTACTGTAATTGTTCAGTGGCCACTTTCCTCTTGGTAAGGGTAGAAGAGACTCTTTAGCTATGGTAAGCAGTTCTTCTAGAATAAGGACACTCCAAAATCAAACCATTGTTCTCTAGTCTTGGGTAGTGCCATAGCCTCTGTACCATGGTCTTTAATTGTCTTGGATTAGAGTTCTCTTGCTTGAGGGTACACTCGGGCACTATTCTATCTTATTTCTCTTCCTCTTGTTTTGTTAAAGTTTTTATAATTTATATAAGAGATATTTATTTTGATGTTACTGGTCTTAAAAGATTTTATTGTATCTTGTTTACTTTCCTCACTGGGCTGTTTTCCTTATTGGAGCCCCTGGGTTTATAGCATTCTGCTTTTCCAACCAGGGTTGTAGCTTAATAATAATAATAATAATAATAATAAGATTTTATTGCTTCTTGTTTACTTTCCTCACTGGGCTGTTTTCCCTATTGGAGCCCCTGGGTTTATAGCATTCCAACTAGGGTTGTAGCTTAGCAATTAATAATAATAATAATAATAATAATAATAATAATAATAATACATATTACTGCAAGTTGGAACATTTCTTGGCGCCATGATAATATCAGCGGATCGGTTTCGTTTAAATTTTTCCCATTCGCTGCTCGAACTACGATATCGTAGTGTGACGCTACAACACTCGCTCGCTATCATCGACTGAAGATTAGCGAAAACCTCGGACAAGATAATGTTCACCAAAAAGTATATAAATTATTGTTTTTGAGTGACTAAAAATTAAAATCAAGATGTGTGATGTTGTAAATTGTTAAATTAGTTGGATTTGTTTATAGAAAAATGCAATTAAATGTGATTATACTGTAAATATTGTGATTGTAAAGAATATGTAATTTAACTTTTTGATAAAAAGATAATAAAAATGTGTGATTCCATCATAAGGATGGACCCTGATTTATTCTATTCACTCACAGGAAGGGGCTCAAGGACTAAAAAAAGGGGGAGGGAGGGGGAATATCCCACACACATTCATATCTTTACATTTGAATCAAGGATGAACTGCCTCGACAGTACAATTCCACAACATTTCCCACTTCGTACAACTCTCTCTCAGTTCATCAGCAGTTGGTCTTTAAAGCTCTAGACAATTTTTTTTTTTTTACGGGTTTATTTCTCGCCCTCCATCAAACACTAAAGGTCTGTTCAGGCGGGCCTTGGTGTGTGGAAAAAAATAATTTCTTTCCAGTTAATATTTTGCTCTGTATCGTTATCAGTTATTTCGCTAGTATTTGTGTTCAGGCTTAATAGTTTTCAAGTCACTATTATAACACTTTCTAAAAAGATAAGTCTTCAGACTTTCGCAACCATTAAAAATATTCAGGGAACATACGCTAGTACTAATCTGCTTCTCGGTAAAAGTAGAGGTAAGGTTGCTAGAGCCCTTTTCGTTATTAAACTTAGTTGATTCCATATATTTTGACAACTGGGTTAACTGGTGGGTGGCAAACCATGACCGAACTACAGTTACTACACACACACACACACACACACACACACACACACATATATATATATATATATATATATATATAATATATATATATATATATATATATATATATATATATATATATATATATGTGTGTGTGTGTGTGTGTGTGTGTGTTTGTGTGGGGGGGTGCAGGTGGAAACTAATGTATATAAGCATTTATAAATAACTACATCATCATCATTGGTATTAGTTGGTCGGTTTAAGATATGCTTATGGC
>NC_090725.1:866333-886333 GCF_036898095.1 Palaemon carinicauda | reverse complement strand
TGTGTGTGCAGAAGAACCACAGGGAAAATGAAAATACGAAATATACGATTAAGTCCTGACTAGTTTCGTGAAGAAGTATCACGAAACTAGTCAGGACTTAATCGTATATTTCGTATTTTCATTTTCCCTGTGGTTCTTCTGCATCTGAGCATCACGTTTTCCTGTGATTTTTGCGCATATATATATGTGTGTGTGTGTCTGTGTGTGTATGTTTTCAACTTTAACCCGGTCTTATTACAAGAAGTGGGATTGGGAAAGAAACACTACAACATTATATCAAATTGAATGGAATCAAGGAAGGAAAAATTTCACACATTTTCTTATATCAAATTAAATGCAATGCAGACAGAAAAAAAAATCACCTAATTGCTTATATCAAACTACATGCACTCCAGAAAGGAAAAATTTCTCACAATTTGCTAAATCAAATTGAACGCAATGCAGACAAAGAAGAAATCATCTATTGGCTTATATAAAAGTAGATACAATCAAGAAAGGAAATATTTCACACAATTTACTATGTCAAATTGAACGCAACGCAGAAAAAAAGGTTTTACCTATTTGCTTATATCAAACTAGATGCAATCCAGAAAGGCAAAATTTTACACAATTTTCTATGTCACATTGAATGCAATGCAGACAGAAAAAAATTCACACAATTGCCTATATAAGATTAGATGTAATCCAGAAAGGAAAAAAAAATCACACAATTTCCTATATCAAATTGAACGCAATGCAGACAGAAAAAAAATCACCAAATTGCTTATATAAAACTAGATGTAATCCAGAAAGAAAATATTTCACGCAATTTCCTATAACAAATTGAACGCAATACAGACCGTAAAAATTCACCTACTTGTTCAGATCAAACTTGATATCTGATATCCTATATCAAATTGAATGCAATGCATATGGGAAAAAATCACCTATTTTCGTATATCAAAGTAAATGCAATCCAAAAAGGAAATATTTCTTACAATTTCCTAAATCAAATTTTATGCAACGCAGACAGAAAATGTCGCATATTTGCTTATATCAAACTAGATGTTATCCAGAAAGGAAATATTTCACACAATATTCTATATCTAATTGAATGCAATGCAGCCAGAAAAAATCACCTATTTGCTTATATCAAACTAGATGTAATCCAGAAAGGAAAAAGTTCACACAATTCCCTATGTCAAATTGAACGCAATGCAGACAAAAAAAAAAATCTCTTATTATTTCATATCAAACTAAATGTAATCCAGAGAGGAAAAATTTTGCACAATTTCCTATATCAAATTGAACACATTGCAGACAGGAAAAAATCTCCTCTTTGCTTATATTAAACTAGATGCAATCCGGAAAAGAAAAATTTCACACAATTTCCTATATCAAATTGAATGCAATGCAGACTGAAAAAAAATTCAAACAATTGCTTATATCAAACTACATGCAATCTAGAAAGGAAAAAATTCATACAATTTCCTATATCAAATTGAATGCAATACACACAAAAAAAAAAAAATGACACAATTGCCTATATCAAACTGAATACAAATGAGAAAGGAAAATTTCACACAATTTCTTATGTCAAATTGAATGTAATCCAGAAAAAAAATGAGTAAAACAATGACTGAGAATTAACTTTTTAGTTTATTTTCATATATTTTGCGATCTATACTTTCTGTAGCAATAACAGTTATAAATTCATTACTATATCAATGAGACTGCTGGCTATCATCTCGAATAGGGAATGAGTTGAACTCTATAAGTTTGTGCATATCCTACTATAGTCCATTTCTTTTAGCGATGCATATTTGCACCGACTCGCGGCGGTGCCCTTTTAGCTGGGAAAAGTTTCCTGATCGCTGATTGGTTAGAATTATCTTGTCCAACCAATCAGCGATCCGGAAACTTTTCCGAGCTAAAAGGGCACCGCTGCGAGTCGGTGCAAATATGCATCGCTAAAAGAAATGGACTATAACTACAGCGTCGTATAAAAGCTCTGCTCGAACATGTAATATCTCCAGACTTCTAGTAATAACATAGACATTGCTTTATCATACATGTTCCCTACATGTTCTAGGTCAAATCCCTCCATTATACAAATGCATGACGATGTGGATAATCTGTACCAATGCTACAGTTTTTTTGTTTTTTGTTTTTGTTTTTTTTCGTACGCTTTTACATAATGAAAACTCCGAATAAGTCCACAAACATCACTCAGATTCTATGTACGAGCAATACAATGTGTTCAGCACTTTCTAATGTCACAGAAAGTAACCAGAACATTCACTGTTTATATGTACGTCTGACCTCTTATAACAAAACGTTCCCCGATGCCTTGTAAAATAAACAAATATTCGGTTATATATATGAGTGTTTACAGTTTTAAATTGAATTCCATATAAAAAAAATAATGTTCATAGCCCAAAAGATATAAAACAATGAAACCGAAGCAGACGTCTGTGCCTTCATTCTCTACACAAACAGAACATTCACTGTTTATATGTACGTCTGACCTCTTATAACACAACGTTCCCCAATGCCTTGTAAAATAAACAAATATTCGATTATATATATGAGTGTTTACAGTTTTAAATTGAATTCCATATAAAAAAAAATAATGTTCATAGCCCAAAAGAGATATAAAACAATGAAACCGAAGCAGACGTCTGTGCCTTCATTCTCTACACAAACAAATACTTGCACTGACGCATATCTAGGATAACTAGTGCAGCCATACTCCCAGACGTTCTTCTTCATGCACTGACTATCCTTGCTTCCGACGGAAGAAAAAAAGAAAGCTGCAAGTTCACTAGTAATTGTCTTTCACTTTCAATAATGATAAGCGCATGTTGCTAATGGATACTGTTGTTGTGAAGATATATTGGCTTGGTTTTGTTTTCCGGGAGGAGGCTAAAGCATTTTCGATTGATTGATTGATTTAAAGTTTTCAGGCATCCTGACATCTAAGGTCATTGACGCCGGTAACATTTAATTTAAATATTCAAAAATAAAAAAATAAAATAAAATAAAAAATAAAAGAGTATTCAATTAAAATCATAAAAGTTGAATGTCATAAAAGTTAAATAGTATTCAGAAGACCTGCTTCTGAAATAAATCTAAAAATGCCACTTGCATAGGACACATCATTTCCAAGAATCTTGGCAATTTCGATCTTGAAGGCCTTGCTTGCTCTTACTAATGCCAAGATCTAAATACATAGCAATGCAGACCTTTGGTCGGCTGTGTGAAAATGTTTTTTGGTTTAGGATACTGATTTTGGTAGCATTTTGAGATTAGAATATTTTGTTGATTTCATTTTGTTGAAAAGCAGAATAGGAAAACAAAAGGAAAAACAAATTGTTGGAAGCAATTTTTCTTTAACTCTGGAGTTGAGAAAATATTTGACAAAAAGATATAAAGATCAATTTCTGCCCCATGCAAACTACAACAAACTTTCTTCCCAAATATACGCATTTCATTACAATTTATATCAGCTATTGCACTTTATAGATGAAAAATATTATGAATCTGTATTGAGAATTTGAAATATTATTTTTTTTCTGATTAATCAATATAACATTATCTCTACACTAGGATACTCAATTTGCAGACACATGAAGGTTAAGCAGTTGCAGTTCATTATAGTATTTTCATTAAAGCCAAATAACAGAAAACAATGATAAAAAAAAAGCGAAAAAAAAAAAAAAAAAAAAAAAAAAAAAAAAAAAAAACAACGATAGAAGTATTTACATTTTCCCTCCATCACTTCCCATTTGTTTATTACTCTGTATGATTGTCATTGCATTGTAAATCATATTAGCGTCTTTTCCGACCGTAAAAACACACTGAATGTATTTATGCAATTAAAAATTACAATAAATCTTACTGGGAATATAAGCTTTCATTGTAGATAGGTCGAAAACAATGGCTCCTCAACATCCAGACCTTTACATTGACTATGACTCTTTAACTATATACAACGCATTTAAAAATCTCGATGCCATTCTTGATTGCAAATATACTTTTAAGAATTACATTCGGTCTTTTTCTCCATCAGTTGTAAGAAAAAAAAGGTTTATTAAGTAAGTCTTTTAGGAATCTCGGTAATCAGTTTACCCTTACGAAAGGTTTTAATTCTTTCATTCTATATTGTTTCGAGCATTGTTCTCCTTTCTGGTCTTCACCTGCTGGCTCCGATCTTGATTCGTGGGGTAGCAACTTGATGTATATTAAAATCCTTATTCCTGATCTCGATATCAATCTCTGTTACCGCAATTCAGTTAGCTCTTTACATACAGGTAAGAAGTATTGAACTTATAGCATTGCTATACATACTTTACATTAAATACCTGATACAACTTCTATGCAATTACGTCGGCATGGGACTAGCAATTTGTTAAGTTCGTGCTAGAGGATTAGATTACCTCGAGTGTTCATTCGGAGGAGTTTTGTGATTAAATGAGACGAAGAGTGCACAAAACCGAATTCACAGACTCCTCAAAAGGGGGTTTTAAAAGACATTAATTCTCTTATTTCGATTTTTGTTCCGTAGAACATTCTCTTTACAAAAATTATTAGGCCATTTGGCTTGTTTGAAAAACATGGAAAATACGTTATGATGAAATAAGTTATAAACGCCAAATTACCATAATTTTTATAGTTTTGCATAAAGTGAAAATCAACAATACATAGAATTATTCAAAATTTTAGAAAGAAAACCAGTTTGTGATAAAGATGTGTGACAAATATTTTGTACAATTCTGCAGGTCATTATAGAAGATATTTTTGAACAAGAATAAATGAATAAAATAAGAGAACAATTTCTTCCTGAAAAGTTTCCCCAGCTTTACTTTTAGATATGCGAGTGAAAAATTACAAACTAAAAATAAACATTTAAGAATATAGGCTAACAACACTTATATATCACTTGCTCCATAAACTAGATTTAATCAAAGATTTGTAAAATGATTTATTAGAAAAAGAGTAAAATTATTATTCTGTGTGACTGACACTATTGCACATTTTCCTAGTTGCTTAAACAGGACGTGACATAAGATTTGCTCTCGTCAGTTTTCTTCAATTACATCACAGCTGATACGATATTATGATTTCACCACATTTGTGAAGTAATATTTAAAGTGCCGGCAAAGTAACTAAGGGCTTTGGTGTTTTGGAATGCTGCCAGTTAACATAGTCATTGTGAGTTGTTGCCATTTTCTATCTTTTATAACGTGAGAACAACGAGAAAGAGAAACACAAAACTCTATATGGAGAATTAAAGGAATAAAAAGAGTCGTTGATCAGTGACCAGAACGTTCGTAGATTACAGGAATTATTCGTTTATAAGTTCTACTGAAAATTATAGAATTATATTTCGTACATTGAAATCTCACAAGATAAAAAATAAATTGAGGAAATTTTAATGGTCTGGGATGTTTGAGGCAAAAATAATTGCTCTCGGTGTTCTCAAGGAAGATGAGTCATGCCGTCAAAGTCATCCTGAACTCCGACCCCTAATGAAACACCGCCTCCTCCAGATGAGGAATTGCCCTCGGAATTGTTGCAATCGTCATCTGCAACCCGACAGGCACGATGATACCAATCTCTGCATGATGATGATACAGTATAACGTAAACTAGATGTTACCCGCCTAGAGATTTATTGAGACGAAAGCATTATGATTATGACTGGGGGCATCTGGCTGTAAAGTAGGCAAACCACACCACCACGTGTTGGCCAGACGAATTATGCAACTCTTCTGGCCAACAGCTTCCCTGAGTCACCTCCGAGCACGTTGTATTTACGTCAGAGAAACAGCGTTTGGTGGATTTAAGGCTAACTTTTCATGTCAAAAGTGACAGGAGATTATTTTCTTGTCACTTTCATTTCGTTTAATTAACAATAGTTTAATCAATTATTATTATTATTATTATTATTATTATTATTATTATTATTATTATTATCCAAGCTACAACCCTAGTTGGAAAAGCAAGATGCTATAAGCCCAAGGGCCCCAATAGGGAAAAATAGCCCAGTGAGGAAAGGAAATAGATAAATGAAGAGAACAAATTAACAATAAATCATTCTAAAAAAGGCAACAATGTCAAAACAGACATGTCATATATAAACTATTAACAACGTCAAAAACAAATATGTCATATATAAACTATAAAAAGACTCACGTCCGCCTGGTCAACAAAAAAGCATTTGCTCCAACTTTGAACTTTTGAAGTTCTACTGATTCAACTACCCGATTAGGAAGATCATTCCACAACTTGGTCACAGCTGGAATAAAACTTCTGGAGTACTACATAGTATTGAGCCTCAGGATGGAGAAGGCCTGGCTATTAGAATTAACTGCTTGCCTAGTATTACGAACAGGATAGATTCTATCAAAATAGCATTTCTACTAAACCGGCTACAAAATGGCAAAATGTGCCATTCCAAGCTTTTGAAAATGTTTAGTTTTCATGTCAAATTCGTCATCAGCGAACAATCTATCTAGATGATACAGGGGTTTGATTTCTAAAATAAGGCTCTATGCGCACGTTATCACTATTATTGCTAGGTGGAAAAACAGGATACTATAAGCTCTAGGGCTCCAACAGGGAAAAATAGGGCAGTGAGAAAAGGAAATTAATAAACTACATAAAAAGTAATGTATGATTGATATAAGATATTTTAAGATCAGTAACAACGTTAAAATAGACCTGCCATATATAAACATTGAAAAGAGACATATTATTATTATTATTATTATTATTATTATTATTATTATTATTATTATTATTATTATTATTATTACTTGCCAAGCTATAACCCTAGTTGTAAAATCATGATACTATAAGCACAGGAGCCCCAGCAGGGAAAATACCCCAGTGAGGAAAGAAAACAAGGAAAAATATATTTTAAAAATAACATTAAAACAAATATTTCCTATATAAACTATAAAAACAAAACAAGAGGAAGAGAAATTAGATAGAATAGTGTGTCCGAGTGCAAGAGAACTCTAACCCAAAATAGTGGAAGACCATGGTACAGAGGTTATGGCACTATCTAAGACAAGAGAACAATGTTTTGATTTTGGAGTGTCCTTCTCCTAGAAGAGCCGCTTACCACAGCTAAGGAGTCTTCTACCCTTACCAAGAGAAAAGTAGCCACTGAACAATTATAGTGCAGTAGTTTATCCCATGGGTGAAGAAGAATTGTTTGGTAATCTTAGTGTTGTCAGGTGCTTGAGAACAGAGAAGAATTTGTAAGGAATAGGCCAGACTATTCAGTGTATGTGTAGGCAAAGGGAAAATAAACCGAAACCAGAGAGAAGGATCCAATGTAATACTGCCTGGCTATGAGTCAAAGGACCCCATAACTCTCTAGCGGTAGTATCTCACTGGGTGGCTGGTGGCCTGGCCAACCTACTACATTTATTCCAAATTCCTACCTTAAAACTTCATTGTCCTCTTCATCTATGTTTTTATTGCATTACTCAAGCAAAATTTATTGCTCTTCATATCTTCCCGTTGAAATTATCTATAAGAAACAGATAAACAACATTTGTATCTGTTGACATATTTCCACTTCTACCTATTATCTTCTTTTTCAAGTGATTACCTTTAAGCCTTTTCTCTTAATTGGGTTATTGGGGCCTAATAAATAACGTCTCTGCCTGGTATTTGCCAGACGGTGGTTCGAGTCCAGCTCAGACTCGTTAGTGCCTTTAGTGTCTTCAACCTTACCATCCTTGTGAGCTAAGGTTGAGGGGTTTGGAGTAGCCTATAGGTCTATCTGTTGACTCATCAGCAGACATTGCCTAGCCCTCCCTGGTCCTAGCTTTGGTGGAGAGGGTGCTTGGTCACTGATCATATAATATAGGGTCAGTCTCTAGGGCATTGTCCTGCTTACTCGGGCCATTCACGAGCGACCTTTAAAGTGCGATGACATTTTCTCCATTCTAATTGATCTTTTAACTTTTCTCTTACTTTAACTCCTTCTCAAAAGTTCATTTTGAGGATCATTTATCCAAATTTATAATTCCCAGCATCAAATAACCCTATATTATTATTATCATTAAATGCTGAGCTACAACCCTAGTTGGAAAAGCAGGATGCTATAAGCCCAGGGGTCCCAACAGGGAAAATAGCCCAGTGAGGAAAGGGAACAAGGAAAATGAAAATATCTTAAGAATAGTAACAACATTAAAATAAATATTTCCTATATAAACAATAAAAACTTCAACAAAACAAAAAGAAGAGAAACTAGATAGAATCTTTAATGCAAGCATTTTGTTACGAAGTTTCTTCTAACAAAAGAGGTATTGAAGGCAAGGGATGTTTTGTGAATGATTTTGATAGAAGGAAATATGCATCTTGATATAGGTATAGAGAAGAGAGAGAGAGAGAGAGAGAGAGAGAGAGAGAGAGAGAGAGAGAGAGAGAGAGAGAGAGAGAGAGAGAGAGTAGGAAATTCATGACCGCCCACGCTTACTTTTATATCTGCATTTTTCAGTTCAAGTAAAGGTCAAATAATTCCCATCTGTCACTTAATAAGGGTAATGTAGTTTCTACACAGTTGTTTATTTCTGTGTTTTGAAGACAGAAAATGAAAGCAGATCATTAATACATCTCATTATTTTTTTCCAGAAAATTATTCACTTACAGAATTTTCAGTCCCTTATTATCACTATAGTCTATTTCTTTTAGCGATGCAGATTTGCACCGACTCGCAGCGGTGCCCTTTTAGCTCGGAAAAGTTCCCTGATCGCTGATTGGTTGGCTGAGATAATTCTAACCAATCAGCGATCAGGAAACTTTTCCGAGCTAAAAGGGCACCGCTGCGAGTCGGTGCAAATTTTGCATCGCTAAAAGAAATTGACTATAGTCAGTTGAATAAGCCAATATAAGGAATCCCTGAGATTTTTATCATGGTCGCAAAACAAAATTGATTTAATTTTAAGATTATTTTCAATAAAGAAACAATTCCATAGCGTAAGAGATGATAAGTTGAATGTAAATATAAGCTCATGTAACTAGATTATGGAAAATCTCGTTTAAAATGTTACTGGAAAAGGTAACAAATATAAGTATTAGTTGGAATATTTTGCAGCAACTGACGAATTGTTAAATTCATGTTTATTATCATTATAATAATAATAATAATTATTATTATTATTATTATTATTATTATTATTATTATTATTATTATTATTATTATTAATTGCTAAGCTACAACCCTAGTTGGAAAAGCTGAATGCTATAAGCCCAGGGGCTCCAACAGGGAAAATAGCTCAGTGAAGAAAGGAAACGAGGAAAAAATAGATATTTTAAGAATAATATTAAAATAAATATCTCCTATATAAACTATAAAAACTTTAACTATAAGCTATTTTCTGTCAAGAAGCAGATCTATCTCTTGCTTGGAGTTCAAGGCCCAATTTTTTATTCTATTCCAAATTCACAGATTTTCTCAGTAACCTGGCATACCGTGATATAGTGGTTTGAATTATTGATACCTTGTACTTGGCTGACAGCAATGCAATCAGTATCATAGCGTACCAACCGTGTGTCACACGATCGTACATAATTCATTTTGTATATATTATGCTTGTATCTTCGCTCTTCCCTCGCACTAAAAAGAACCAGAATAAACATGTCTGCGTTTCTCCTATGTAACAGTGTCTGTTTTTCAAACATGAAATTTCTTGTTGCTTTGAGCTTTTGTATATAAAGGAGAGTGTTCTATAATAAATTAACTCAGTTCATGTACCAACCGTGTGTCACACGATCTTACAATAGTAACAGAAAGAGACAAGACATGGTGATAATAGGAAGTAACTTTGAGAAATCGTTGATCAAATTTCACTTGATTTTCCTGTATAATATCTACGATAATGGAATTTGCGAACTCCATTGCAGTCTGGAGACTATATCATGAAGTGACGTATGCTGGGTGTGTTGAAACAATCAACCAGTATATTGGAAATATTCGATGCAACTTGAAAGAAAGTTCCAGTATAACCTTGAGTTATTTTTACAATAATTTTCTATGCTGATTTTTTTTTTCTAATCAAGAACCTCCGAGAGACATTACTGCTATGGAGAGCTTGCCAGTATATTTCCTTATATCCTTTCCTCACTGGGCTATTTTTCCCTATTGGGGCCCCTGGGCTTATAGCATCTTGCTTTTCCAACTAGGGTTGTAGCTTGGATAGTAATAATAATAATAATAATAACCTTAAGTAAGTTATTTTTACAATAATTTTCTATGCTGATTTTTTTTTAATCAAGAACCTCCGAGAGACATTACTGCTATGGAGAGCTTGCCAGTATATTTCCTTATTTCCTTTCCTCACTGGGCTATTTTTTCCCTATTGGGGCCCCTGGGCTTATAGCATCTTGCTTTTCCAACTAGGGTTGTAGCTTGGATAGTAATAATAATAATAATAATAACCTTAAGTAAGTTATTTTTACAATAATTTTCTATGCTGATTTTTTTTTCTAATCAAGAACCTCCGAGAGACATTACTGCTATGGAGAACTTGCCAGTATATTTCCTTATTTCCTTTCCTCACTGGGCTATTTTTCCCTATTGGGGCCCCTGGGCTTATAGCATCTGGCTTTTCCAACTAGGGTTGTAGCTTGGATAGTAATAATAATAATAATAATAATAATAATAATAATAACCTTAAGTAAGTTATTTTTACAATAATTTTCTATGCTGATTTTTTTTTTCTAATTAAGAACCTTCGAGAGACATTACTGCTATGGAGAGGTTGCCATTACTGTACTTAGAAAAAGTTTGACATAGCTCAGAGAATGCTTCTTTTATCAGGTTAGGCATAAGTAGGGTTATTTTTCATTCAAGTATATGCGCAATAAATTGTTTTTTGTCGTACAAAAACTTAAAATGTTATATGTATTGACATTTCATTACAGTCTATGATTATTCATCCATTTCTTATTTTTGATATGTTTTTAATTTAATTCATAATCATTTGGTCTGAAAACCTGACACTGGAACCTCTTTGAAGTTGTTCGAGACGTTTTAAAGGCGTTGGATAGGAAAAATTGAATGAGAACATTCTTCTTCAGAAGATAAATCTGTTCTTCTTTCTACTATTTCACTTTCCTTCTCTAATGCAACAGGCTTCTTCAATACCGATAACTGAATTGTCGCTAAGTAGAAGGAAAGATATTAAAACTTTAACACTTTATCGGGATTGGTTTATATGTGCCAAGAGATGTAACCTACCTTGAGTGGAAAAGTTTAGCTAAATGTTTTTCAAGATTAAGATTGATCTCTCCCTCTCTCACAGATCGCCTATTTCCCTTAACTCAATACTCGACAATGGTATTTTGCGTCCAAAAGAATCGGTAGAGAGAAAACCGGAGGAAAGAGATGGAGTGTGCGCCATTCCAGTCTCCTGGAGGAGGAGAAGCCAGGGGGAGAAGGCACACCGACTCGCACACTCAACACTAGCCTGTTGCTTCGATCAATACGTGTGCGTTCGCTCTCGTAGAAATGAAGGCAACGTGAGATATTATTCGCCTCGAAGCCATCTCTTTCTTCCAGAATCCGAAGATTATCTCGTCGTTCAGCTATTCAAAGAGCTTACGTTAAGCCACTCCTATTGGCTAGTCTCCACCTAGCATGGCGTTCATTAGAGCACGGGTAAACATTGGCCACTGGTCCTACGGTCCAGGGATTCGGTGGCGTGAGACTTCATAGTGGGTGGAAGATGTTATGTTGGGAGAGAAGCGCTGTCGATAGGGTAGTGGATGGTAGGCGGCCCTCATCGTCCTCCTCAAGCAGCACTTGTCCACGAAGGGCACTCCAGACGTTTTTCTGTTTCCTGTGCCTTTTAGCACCGTGAGAGGTGCCGTTGGGCTGTACCACTCTGCCGGACGGCCATTATGAAGGCTACCATTGCCACCTCCCCAGTGACACAGATGCTTAGGCCTTATAAACTTAGGATCAATTTGTGTTATATGTGACCCATATGGGCTTTCATCTTCAACAACAGCCCATCTGGGTTAAAGTGCTTATTTTGCAGGACTTGGTAGTGTAGCTTAAGAGTTTGCTTTTCATGTGATTGTTAGTTAACCCATAGTGTTGCGTGATCAGAAGCTAGAACGGTTCTAGAGAACAAAATGCAGCACCATTAAAATGGAACCCACCAATGCCTGAGTATCGAAGACCTTAGACAGTCCAGTACAGGCGATGAAACAAACACTGGTCGATCACAGTTCATGGTTTCCTAATACGAAGAAGTCCTGTCCCAGTTTCTTTCCAAGCAGCTCGTCACCAGCCAGTCCTATGGTATCATTCCTCGGGACCAGAAGTTGAAGAGGAGAAAACAGGACGCCCGTAACAGTCAGAGGGAGGAAGACGCCCTTCTGTAGAAGCTCATCCCCATGTTTGACGGAACGACACCAGACGTCATCACGCCCGAAGTGATGCCTCCCGACGCCAGAAGGTGAGTCCTTTAATTAGGATGGGGATAATGAGTTACTCAATATTGTTTGTTATGAACACCCACCTCTCTTTTCAGTGTATTTTTTCATTGAAATCCGTATCTCCTTTCGATAATCAACATATCCAAGTACAACACCAAAGGGATTTATTGGAAAAAAATGAAGCAATATAACTTAGTTTGTAGAATTATCGTCTCATTAATCCATCATAAATGGTTACCATTGCCGTATAACAAGCAAATTGAATCCGGCATGTATGAATAGATAAGTGAATATATATATATATATATATATATATATATATATATGTATGTATGTATATAATATGTATGCGTATATAAATGCACGTATATATGCATACCTATATGGTATGTGTATAATATATATATATATATATATATATATATATATATATATATATATATGTGTGTGTGTGTGTGCGTGTGTGTGTGTGTGTGTTTATGTAGATATTTACTGTATATATATATATATATATATATATATATATATATATATATACACACTATAATTATATATACTGAAGGACCAGTACCAATGTTTACCAGTTTTATGATGAACAGCCATTATATTTATGTACATATATATATATATATATATATATATATATATATATATACATATATATATATACATATATATATATATATATATATGTATATATATATATATATATATATATATATATGTATATATATATATATATATATATATATATATATATATATATATATATATATATATGTATGTGTGTGTATACATAGGTGGCATCATTTTATTAAAAAAAAAACACAAGACAACCATTAAATATTCTGTAGAATCTCTTTTTGGGGGCATCATTTTGTAGAAAACTGAAGAAATACGCAAATCTCAATCATTAAATAGTTTGTAATTTATTGTAGATTATATCACAGGGAAAAGAAAATCAGTGTACACTGTTTGTGGGGGAGGCAACACAGAAGGACCCCTTTTTTTCAGAATAAATTTTCAAATTAATATAGCCCCAAATAATCTCGTAAGTTCAGACTATCACTATGTCAAAATTCATTGCAATTATTTCATTATTATTGAATGCAGTTTTAGGGGATTTGTAATTAGGGGGCCCATAGACCCCCCAAGGTGGTTCTTGATCAAATTAAAAATAGATTTCTCGATTGTTAAATAGTTATTCTTAAAAAGTTGAAGTGTCTTCATCTTTTCAAAGAATTTCCTTTATCGGATTTACCGAATGTAAATCTATTTTTGGGTGGCATCATTTTGTAGAAAAGTGAAAAAAATATAAAAATGACACAAGACTCAACCATAAAATATTATGTAGAATCTCTTTTTGGGTGGATTCATTTTGTAGAAAACTGAAAAAGAAAATATAAAAATTACGCAAGACTTAACCATTAAATATTCTGTAAAATCTCTTTATGGGTGGCATCATTTTGTAGAAAAGTGGAAAAGATGTAAAAAATACATTAGACTCAATCATTAAATATTTTGTAAGTTTTCTTACATTCTATCACATGGAAAAGTAAATCAGTGTAGGCTGTGTGTGGGGTGGGGGCCAACACCTAAGGACCACCCTTTTTAGGATAAATATCCAAATTAATGTAGCCCCAAATAATCTCTTATGTTCTTACAATCTCCATGTTTAAATTCATTGCAATTGGTTCATTATTATTGAATGTAGTTTTAGGAAGATTGTAGTTACGTGGCCCGTAGACACCCCAAGGTGGTTCTTGATCAAAGTAAAAGTAGGGACGTTAGATATCTCGATTGTTAAATAATTATTTTTTAAAAGTTGAAGTCTCTTCATCTTCCCACCGAATTTGCTTTATCAGATTTACCGAATGAGAATCTATTTTTGGGCGGAATCATTTTGTAGAAAAACGAAAACAATATAGAAAATACATAAGATGCAATCATTAAATCTCCTGTAAGTTTTTATTCATTCTATCACATAGAAAAGAAAATTAGTGTATGCTGGGTGTGTGAGGGCAACACCCAAGGATCCCCTTTTTTAGGATAAATTTCCAAATTGATATAGCCCCAAATAATCTCCTATGTTCATACAATCTCTATGTCCAAATTCATTGTAATTGGTTCATTATTGTTGAATGCAGTTTTAGAGGGTTTGTAATCAAGGTGGTACTTGATCAAAATAAGAATAACGACGTTAGATTTCCCAATTGTTAAATAATTACTTTGAGAAAGTTGAAGCCTACGGTGCTAGCCTGCCCGTTTTCACCCGATTGCATGGAACACAGTTTTAAAGTTTCTGTAATCATAGGGCTCGTAGACCTTCAAGGTGGATCTTAATCAAAATAGAAATAGCAGCATTAGCTTTCTCGAGAAATATTACATAAGATTCGATCATTAAATATTCCGTAAGTTCCTTGTACAATTTCTCTATAGCGAACAAGCAGACGAACACACACAGACTCACCAGATTTATTAGTATAGATGTATATTTGAATATATACTGTATATATGTATATATATGTATATAAATATGCATATATATATATATATATATATATATATATATGTATGTATGTTTACACACACAAATGTACGCGACCCGTGAAAGATGACAAGTAATTATTCAGATAGCTATGCACTCACGCATACGCAGCCCCCTGCGTGACTGAATATATATATATATATATATATATATATATATATATATATATATATATATATATATATATATATATATATATATATATATATGGACGGAAGAGGTGAATAGCCAGCTCTTAAGATGAATTCCACTTGTGTAGGTATAAGTTTATTATGTAAATTACTTTCATCGTTAATTTAATTGTATTTTACATTCAAGTCAGTTTATGTAAATTTACGCTATTTTTAAGAATTAACTTTTTATTTCACGTATTTATTTACAAAGTCTCACATAACCTGTTTGAGAGTGTTATGTGATCCGTGCAAGATAATGGGGCTTATTTAATGTTCTTTTAGATTTTTATTAGGTATTGCGTCATGTTTGTGAGAAAATACGTAATTTATATATTATGCCATGTGCCTTGGATGATTCCCAAAAATCCCAGCGTTAGAACTTATCTTTTTTTATTTTGAGGCCAAAGGGTGGGCGGAGCTAGTTGACAGAGAGTCGTCTCACTGTGCGTCCGAGAGTTGCCTGAAACCCAGAATTCGTCTTTTGACATTTTTATCTAGTTGATAATTCTGATGCCCTTAGGCCAACGCCCCAAGCTACCAGATCTCGGACCTGGAACATTCTGGAAGTAGCTAAGTTTCATGTAAATGCGACCTCAGGGGTGCATATATCAGACAGAGATTTCCAGCATTAAGTCATAGCCATCTCCCCCTCTCTCTATCTCTCTCAGCCCAGTGTATTGTTTTAAAAGTGCTTAGTGAAATTTCAAAGTTTTTGTGTGACGGGTTTTTGTAAACAGTGAGTATTTATGAAAAATCTCTCAGAGCTTTTGTAACTGACCCTGTAGTAAAATGAAAAATATTTGTATCGTTATCTGGTTAACTATATTCAATGAGTGTTAAGACAAATCAAATAATGTGTATAATTTGATTTCAAGTGAAACAAGTGGATGTATAATTTTCTTATGTATCATTTCTCTTGTCTTAGTCTAAGGTTTTTCCAGATATAATATTTCAAGTCAAGTTATTATATAATTTTCAGATCATAATATTTTTGTCTTAAATCTAAGTTCTTTTAGACTTAACCCATTTACCCCCAAAAGGACGTACTGGTACGTTTCACAAAACTCATCCCTTTACCCCCATGGACGTACCGGTACGTCCTTGCAAAAAACTGCTATTTACATTTTTTCATAATTTTTATAATTTTTTGAGAAACTTCGGGCATTTTCCAAGAGAATGAGACCAACCTGACCTCTCTATGATGAAAATTAAGGCTGTTAGAGCAATTTTAAAAAAATATACTGCAAAATGTGCTTGAAAAAAAAATAACCCCTGGGGGTTAAGGGCTGGAAAGTTCCAAATAGCCTGGGGGTAAAAGGGTTAATATTTCGAGTGATTATTTTGTTATGTAAATTCCTTCAAAGTGTTGCAATTTTTATGGAATATATTTATTTTTGTAAAGAGTGTAGTATTCCAATCACCAGTGTTTAAATTAGTATTCGCCCGTACCCCTGCTAGAGAATTGTAGTAAGAAGTGGTTGTAAATAATTCTCAAGAATAATTACCCTTGCTGTTTGGATATTCAGTGTTTTGTATATTGCTGTCTGGGAGTTATATAGTTTTCTCAGAGCTAGGGTCTTAATATTTTTTAAGTGTAACAGATTTAATGTAAAATCAAACAGGTGAGTTTGGAACTTGAGAGGTTCTATGGCCTGCCAGCCGTGATATATATAATATTATATGCTTGGTTCCCAGACTCGGGACCATAGTATAACATATTTTTGGTGCCCAGACCCGCGAGCCATCATCATATGATATGATAGTATATATATATATATATATATATATATATATATATGTATATATATATATTTCCAAACACTTGCTCTTTATAGGTGATGTGTATACATACATGCATACATACATACATACGTATGTAAGTATGTATGTATGTATGTGTGTTTGTGTGTTTGTATTTCTTTTTCTCAATGAGGATACCTTAACTTGGTGAAAAGGTATACATATCGCCATGGGATGAAAGGACTGTTGGCCCTTGTGTGGAAAAAAGGGGTCCACACATAAACAAATATTTAAATGTATTTTATTTTTCTGAAAGTTTGTGTATGCGCACGCACGGTTATATATGTTATCTTTTGTTCTACATTACGGTTATTTTTGTCTGTATGTTAGTATTAAGTTGATGACTATAGTCCATTTCTTTTATCGAGGCAGATTTGCACCGACTCGCACCGGTGCCCTTTTAGCTCTGAAAATGTTCCTGATCGCTGATTGGTTAGAATTATCTCGTCCAACCAATCAGCGATCAGGAAACTTTTCCGAGCTAAAAGGGCACCGCTGCGAGTCGGTGCAAATCTGCATCGCTAAAAGAAATTTACTATAGTTTTAAGTACGGTTATTCTTTTGATAAGTGATTAGTTTTAGTTTTAGGAATTGTAGTATTAAGGATTAATAGCCAATATCTGAATGCTTGATTTTAGTATTAAGTGATGGTTATGGTTGTAATGAAACATAGTTTTAAGGTCGTGTTTGGTCTTCAATATCCTTCCCGTGCAAGAGTCCAGCTCTAAGATAACGTAAAAGGAAAGTTTGTGTTGTGGGACTTTTGTCTGTTAGTTCGATCAAGGGTATGGGGGTTGTTCTTGCAACATCCCGCCACAAAGTGACGATAGACATTAAATAGACATTGTTGGTAGTAGGGTGACCAGGGCACCAGCCACCCGTTCAGATACTACTGCTAGAGAGTAATGGGGTCCTTTGACTGGCCAGAGAGTACAACATTGGATCTTTCTCTCGGGTCACGGTTCCTTTTCCCTTTTCCTACACATACACCGAATAGTATGGCCTATTCTTTACATATTCTCTTCTGTCCTCATACTCCCGACAACACTGAGATTACCATACAGTTTTTCTTCTCTCAAGGGGTTAAGTACTGCACTGTAATTGTTCAGTGGCTACTTTACTCTTGATAAGGGTAGAAGAGACTCTTTAAGTATGGTAAGCAGCTCTTTTAGGAGAAGAACACTCCGAAATCAAGCCATTGTTTTCTAGTCTTTCGTAGTGCCATAACCTCTGTACCATGGTCTTCCACTATCTCGGGTTAGAATTCTCTTGCTTGAGGGTACACTCGGGCACACTATTCTACCTTATTTTTCTTCCTCATGTTTTATTAAAGTTTTTACAGTTTATATAGGAGATATTTATTTTAATGATGTTACTGTCCTTTAAGATATTTTTTTTTTGTTTCCTTTCCTCACTGGGCTGTTTTCCCTGTTGGAGCCCCTGGGCTTATAACATCCTGCTTTTCCAACTAGGGATGCAGTTTAGCAAGTAATAATAATAATAATAATAATAATAATAATAATAATAATAATAATAATAATAATAATAGGCGATTGTCCTGCGTTTAGTCTTCAGAGGAGGGCATATTTACTTCAGAACAAACCTTTGAGAGATATACTGGGAGAAAATTGTAATATCCTGAACTTGAAAAGAAAATTATACAAGATTATTGGTTTATATCACGAGCTTTGATTATTTTATTAATTTACTTTTTCAATACTTTTAATCCCTTCTTATTTTGTGTTGAGATGTTATTATATGAAAGGTGTGTTCTTGATTTTATAGGTTAAAATGAACCCAAATATTGTGAGTTTACGGGTATGATTGATTAATTTTCATCATATATCGCTGAATGACCTTTGATGACCAAGTGCTTGGCTTAAGACCTAAATTTTATTATTATTATTATTATTATTATTATTATTATTATTATTACTATTATTATTATCATTACTATCCAAGCTACAACCCTAGTTGGAAAAGCAAGATGCTATAATCCCAGGGGCTCCAACATGGAAAAATAGCCCAGTGAGGAAAGGAAATAAGGAAATAAATAAATGAAGAGAACAAATTAACAATAAATCATTCTAAAAAAAAGTAACAACGTCAAAACAGACATGTCATATATAAACTATTAACAACATCAAAAAACAAATATGTCATAAATAAACTATAAAACGACTCATTCAATTCAATCTTTTCCTTATAACAACGCAGCTCAGAAATCACAAATGATAATTTCTAGCCCTCACAATTTTGTCTGCATTGGCCAAGAGATGATAAACCCGAAGAAACAATGTCAATCCCATTGGAAAAAAAAAGGCGAAAAGAATCATAAGCTTTGTTTGAAAAGGGGGAGAAGGCTTATGAGATTTGTCATGAAATTCTATGAAGTCTTGTGAAAAATGATTTCTCCAGTTCAAAATGGATTGTTTTTTTTTATTTCATAGAATCTTAAAGTTTGCATTTATAAATGAAGCTCGGTTTGGTCAGTTACATATATATATATATATATATATATATATATATATATATATATATATATATATGTATGTGTGTATATATATAATACATATATTTATATATATTTATATGTATAATACATATTTATATATATTTATATGTTTATATATATATATATATATATATATATATATATATATATATATATATATATATATTACATGTATATATATCTATATGTTTATATATATATATATATATATATATATATATATATATATATATATATTGTAAATATATAGTTTGTGTGTTAATGTATATCTTTTTATTTTTATTTATAGATATAGATATATATATATATATATATATATATATATATATATATATATATATATATATATCGATCCCCTTTATAATAGCTATATTTCTCTCTCTCTCTCTCTCTCTCTCTCTCTCTCTCTCTCTCTCTCTCTCTCTCTCTCTCTCTCCAAGGTCCATTTACTTTAGCAGGATATTTATAGTTAGTATTCTTTCTTCTCCCTTTCTCCTTAAGAACCATTTTTCATAGTT
>NC_090725.1:818833-848833 GCF_036898095.1 Palaemon carinicauda | reverse complement strand
TTAAATTGAATCAGAACGAGAATTTGCTGGGCTATTGTGTTAATAAGATTTTTATGTCTTTTTAGAAAACTAGTAATGGTAAGTGTGATAGGGAAAAAATATATAATTTGATAAATATTATAGAGTACCTAAATATAGATCATTAATTGCGCCCACTGTTAAATCCTTTTTATTTTTCTAACGTACAATGATTTTTGGTAATGCACGGAAACGTTTTTATAAGGCAAATTCTGATGTGACTTTAATTCTCTTTAGGCTAGATAGTGAAGTTGTTCCGCATAATTTTGCATTTACATAGTACATGTGATTGACAATCAGTTGACATAGTTTCACACACACACACATATATATAGAATATATATATATATATATATATATATATATATATATATATATATATACAATATATTTATATATATATATATACATATATATACGTGTAATATGTATATATATATATATATATATATATATATATATATATATATATATATATATATATACATATATATATATGTATATATATATATATATATATACATACATATTACACATATTTATTATATTTAATGTCTGCATATACAGTATATATAGACATGTATATATTTGAATATATATATATATATATATATATATATATATACATACATATATATATATATATATATATATATATATATATATATATATATATATATATATATATAAAGGAGTTAGACAGGGAGACCTCGCCTCTCCTAAATTATTCACAGCGCCCCTAGAAGAAATTTCTAAGAATTTAGACTATGAAAATGTAGGAATTAACATTAATGGGGAGTACTTTAATAACTTAAGATTTGCAAATGACATGGGTCTTTTTAGTGAATCATGCGAGGAGCTGCAAAAGTTGATAGAAGATTTGAATAGAGAAAGCAGAAATGTAGGACAGAAAATGAATATGAGTAAAAGTAAGATAGTGATCATTGAAAATGGAGATAGACAAGAAATCTGGGTTATGGACGAACCTCGAGAGATTTTTTATAAACATACTTATTTAGGGCAGACAGTAAGTGTTTCCCCAAGACATGAGACCAAAATTAAAAGAAGGATAAGCATTGGATGGAGAGCTTTTGACAATTAAAATGAAAGTAAGAAACGTAAAATACCGCTTTCTCTAGAAAGAAAAGTATTTAATGAGATAGTGCTACCAGTATTAACTAATGCATCAAAAACATGGAGCCTTACTAAAGCCTTAGAACATGAGCCAGTTACAACTCAAAGAGCTATGAAAAGAAAAATGCTAGAAATAATTCCAAGAGACAGAAAAAAAGCAAGAGAATATTCTAACATGTAAGAAAAAGAATTGGACATGGGCAGGACAAATGATGAGAATGAAAGTTAATAGATGGATAATAATATCGGGCTAATCCAATTACATTTGGCAGGTTTGTTTTATAGATATCATACCCTTGTTTCCTTGCATTGCCAACATCATACTGATAATATCATAAAGACTTTTGATTCCATTAATAAGAAAGTTGTATCTATAAGCTGCATGGTTGTAAAATCTACTGACGTGTGCATTAAGCGCTCTCTGATATGTGAAGATGATTAGAAGGCTGCACCTACTGTAATTATAGTAGTAAATAAATCACAAATGATACAATTAAAAGAATCTGGTATTGAATCTACAAAGAAAGTTTTCATTCACGATGTTTTTATTTGCTATATCCATATTAGTGTATCTTTGTGCACTTTTTTTTTCATTCACGATCCTACAAATATAGAAGGCTAAAGAATTGTTTCTCACAGATTTGTAGTTACAGGGTATTGATGCCATTCCCTGACAAGGTTAGGTTAAGTTAGGCGGGTCTTTGCCCCTTGAATTTTATATACTATATATCTAATATATATATATATATATAAATATATATATGTATATATATATATATATATATATATATATATATATATATAAAATCTATGTAGTATATATCATATACATAATAAATGTATTTAATATATATAATGTATATATATTATATATGATATATATTATCAAAAACATACATACATATTCATATTCAGTATATATATATATATATATATATATATATATATATATATATATATATATATATATATATATATATACTATTTTATACTATACGCCTACTTCAGTTCCTGTTTCCTTTCTTCCTTCTTACTGTCCTACATCTCAAATGGCTGATGCAGTGGTAACTCGTTTGCCTTGCAATCACATTGCAGCAGATCGAGCTATGCCAGCCTGGGACCGTGTTAACTGGGGCAGGTTGCCGTGTCTGCTCACCACAGTAGGGGGTTGGGTTTGCCCGGATGACGTTCTGATGAGTTTCTCTTCAGGTGATACTGTAACTGAAACCAAACACCTCTGACCTTTTATAGCATCTGCCTGGTTTTCCTATAGTCCATTTCTTTTAGCGATGCATATTTGCACCGACTCGCAGCAGTGCCCTTTTAGCTCGGAAAAGTTTCCGGATCGCTGATTGGTTAGAATTACCTTGTCCAACCAATCAGCGATCCGGAAACTTTTCCAAGCTAAAAGGGCACCGCTGCGAGTCGGTGCAAATATGCTTCGCTAAAAGAAATGGACTATAGTTGCAGCACGGCAATGAAAGGTTTTGCAGTACCGGGTCTTATGGTCCTAATTCATAAATCCAATCCATGTCCTGCCACGGAATAGAATGTGACTGTCTAACTTTTGGTTTGATAGATTCACAAGCAAGTTGGTTTTAAGACTATATCCTTATAGCCCCATATCGTCACCCTCATAAACTAACTGCCTAAGTCATTTTCTCCACTTGTTGGGAAATAAAAAAAAAAAAAAACCTTCCCATTTCCTAATTCTTTATATCATTGTATTGAGCTTCAATTAACAAATTCTAATTCACAAATTCTTCTGCTAAGAATTTGTGAATTGAAACTCAACACAATGATATAAAGAATTAGGAAATGAGAAGGTTTTTTTTTTTTTTTTGAGTTCCCAACAAGTGGAGAAAATGACTTAGGTAGTTAGTTTATGAGGGTGACGATATGAAATATAAGAATACGAATATCCTTTGCAGTTGCCTTTCAACAGTTTAAGAAACGGAAAGGCAGAGTGTGTCGCAGCCTAATGGATGAGTCTGTAAAGAAAACGATTGGTAGGAAGGACTTCTTTGGCTAGCGCTATTGCCAACAGCATGACCTAAGAAACTATATCATGTTACAGAATACAGTCGGCCATGTTTATTCCTGAAAATGGGTAACTGATTTACATATCTTTATGTAGTTGAGCTTTTTAACCTATGCCTTTCATAACGTTTTGTTAAACCAGGACTCTCTCTCTCTCTCTCTCTCTCTCTCTCTCTCTCTCTCTCTCTCTCTCTCTCTCTCTCTCTCTCTTATGAAGGCTTATAAATTTTCTCTGCTCTAATGAAGATACTGTAAGGAAATTCAGCTTTGGCAATTAACGATCTCACTTCTATCCTGTAGCTGAAATGCCTGAAACTATAGTCCATTTCTTTTAGCGATGCATATTTGCACCGACTCGCGGCGGTGCCCTTTTAGCTCGGAAAAGTGTCCTGATCGCTGATTGGTTAGAATTATCTTGTCCAACCAATCAGCGATCCGGAAACTTTTCCGAGCTAAAAGGGCACCGCCGCGAGTCGGTGCAAATATGCATCGCTAAAAGAAATGGACTATACATAGACACAATTCTTAATCACAAAGTAAACATGAAAATATAGACCTCTGCAATGAGTATTAGATTATAATGAGGTAATGAAATGATTGCTTTGTGGACAAGCCAATCCACATTCATAATATCAAGGGTGCTATGCATATGTTCATGGATTTATAATCAAAAGAGGCTTTAATAAATAATGGGTTAGATGTCTGTCTTCGTCCTGTTCAGTAATATGTATGTACCTGACGTAAAATATAAAGAATCCCGCTTTGGCCTCTCTACATTAAGTGTAGCTTGAGGATAAAAACTTGTAGTACATGAAATTGGTGTTTATAACTAAGGATGTATCGTTGTGTTTTTTTTTTTTTTTTTTTTTTTTTTTTTTTTTTTTTTTTTGCGACGAAGAGGTGGCCATGATTAAAACTACTGTTCCCTGTGATACAAACACCAACTTGGGCTGAGGTTGTATGAAAAATAAAGATTTATTTCTGCCATATTATAAGATTATCTTAAAGTAATGTACTGTATTCGATAAGGTGAAAAATGTTCATAGTGAAATCGATTTTAGAAATTAAATATCATTGTGCATTAAATCGATAGTTTTAGTTTGTTTTCGTATATAGGGCAGGAACCAATCTGAAATTAATTTTCAAATGATGCCAGCACCATCTGGTGTACGATCAAAAGGTGATATCCAACAAGAAATCCATTCTGGACGGAGTCTTATTCCTTAATGAGGCTGTTCCTTTTTAGCTGTTCTTAGTTACTGCGTGGGTGTTTGCGTGAGTGTTTGCGTGAGTGATATGCGTGTGTAAAAAAAATATATTTAATTTAAAGTGCATAATCAGTTTTTTCGAAAGTGTGTGTGCTCTTTGGGCTAGGCTAACGCCAGCGCTGTATTGTTTGCTTACAGCGCACCGGCTATACGCACAAACTGGACACCATCCCTGAGGTAGGATTCGATCCCATATATATATCAAATGGCGTATGTTTCGTTTTCACCTGTAGTGTTTTAAGTGCTCAGATTCCTCTCACACTTTCTCTCTATTAATCTCACTCCCATTTGGTTAAAGAATATCTTTTCACTTCTCGCATCTATTTTTCTTCCAGCGTAACTAAAAGTGTCAGTTAAAAAAAAAATCTGAATTTTTAAAATGCAATAAAATCACTTAATAGTGAACCACTCTTGTAATTTAGTAAATAAAAATTAACTAGCATGTAGCTTCACGATTTAAGTGCGCATAAACCTAAGTAGTTGACCGAATTGAAACTAAGCACATAGGCCTACTCCTATTGCATGCAAATCTCCATTTTCTAAAAATGAACGAGCCTATAGTCCATTTCTTTTAGCGATGCATATTTGCACCGACTCGCGGCGGTGCCCTTTTAGCTCGGAAAAGTTTCCGGATCGCTGATTGGTTGGACAAGATCATTCTAACCAATCAGCGATCCGGAAACTTTTCCGAGCTAAAAGGGCACCGCCACGAGTCGGTGCAAATGATCGGAAAAGTTTCCTGATCGCTGATTGGTTGGACAAGATAATTCTAACTAATCAGCGATCCGGAAACTTTTCCGAGCTAAAAGGGCACCGCCGCGAGTCGGTGCAAATATGCATCGCTAAAAGAAATGGACTATAGTAGCTCTTAAATAGTTGTGTGATATTGTAAACCATAGTCGTTGTAAATAGACAAAGTTTAGGTTGTACGATAACTTATTTCGGAATGGTTTAAATCTATTTTGTTCCTTGTGTAATTAATGGCTGAGTTCTTCTTCTTTCTTTTCTTACTCTTGAGATAAATCATCAACTACAAAACACATAAAAAGTCCGTTTTATTTTGAAAGAATCTGAAAATTAATGGCAAATCAGAACTTTCTTATAAATTTCAGAAATTATGAAGTCTTTCCACTTAATTTACTATAAATCTTTAGGAATGGCCAGGCAATTTTCAATTGAAACTTAAATCTTTTCACTTATTTCTTGACATATTTCACATTTTAACATTGTTGCTACACTTGAATATTGACAGTCTATCATAAAATTAGTTACCCTTGTATATATTTGCATAAAATTGGCAGATTTTAATAAATAATCATGGATTTAGAGATAGTGTTGACAATTTGCTGTAGTTTTGCGCTACGATGTCTCTCCTGGTCGGATGCTTTTTTTATTTATTTATTTATTTTTTTTTTTTTGACCCCAGAATTTTTTACGCCAACCTGATTGATAATAATTTCTACCATTATGGTTCATACTATACTGACTCACATGAGTTTTTTTTCATGTTAAACCTAGCAGATACCACGAACGTTTCAATTTTTGATAGAACTGGGCTAAAAACTCTTTGATCTGACAATAGTGTAATGATCAAAATCCTCTGCCCTCTTCTCCGTTCCCCGACACATCATCAAAATTAAAGAATAAGTGATTCTGCCTACCAATATTTTTTTTTTTTTTTTTTTTTTTTTTTTTTACAAGCATACTGATGTTCAGGTACTACCATTAACATTGAAGTCTTTTATGATCCAGTGCATACATTAAATTATATTATGATACTCCACAGTCTTTCAGATACGTGTAATTTTCCAAAATATTTCTATATATTCTTTACACTCCAACAAAATATCTATCAAATTTAAATTTCCGTATATTAAACCTGTAATAATCGATTTTCATTAAAACAAAAATGCTAAAACATGTGAGGTGGACAACCCAGCACTTAAACGACCCTGAAGCACTCGTCCAAAATGCCTTTTTTAAATCGACTAATTTCTTCAAGTCTAGAAATAGTGATTCATGAAATAGATGAAGCATGAATATGTTAGAAAAAAAATTGCGTGCAAGCGTGACAGTACAGGTAGCATACTGCAAATATGTGCATGCAGCATGACTAACCTAATGGTTCAACTCTTGGTTTTAATTGTGTGCATGGTGATGCGTTGGTTCTTTTACTGGAATATAAATAAACTATATGATCTCGTTTGACTATAGTCCATTTCTTTTAGCGATGCAGATTTGCACCGATTCGCAGCGGTGCCCTTTTAGCTCGGAAAAGTTTCCTGATCGCTGATTGGTTGGACGAGATCATTCTAACCAATCAGCGATCAGGAAAATTTTCCGAGCTAAAAGGGCACCGCTGCGAGTCGGCGCAGATTTGCACCGACTCGCAGCGGTGCCCTTTTAGCTCGGAAAAGTTTCCTGATCGCTGATTGGTTAGAATTATCTCGTCCAACCAATCAGCGATCAGGAAACGTTTCCGAGCTAAAAGGGCACCGCTGCGAGTCGGCGCAGATTTGTACCGACTCGCAGCGGTGCCCTTTTAGCTCGGAAAAGTGTCCTGATCGCTGATTGGTTAGAATTATCTCGTCCAACCAATCAGCGATCAGGAAAATTTTCCAAGCTAAAAGGGCACCGCTGCGAGTCGGCGCAGATTTGCACCGACTCGCAGCGGTGCCCTTTTAGCTCGGAAAAGTTTCCTGATCGCTGATTGGTTAGAATTATCTCCTCCAACCAATCAGCGATCAGGAAACGTTTCCGAGCTAAAAGGGCACCGCTGCGAGTCGGTGCAAATCTGCATCGCTAAAAGAAATGGACTATAGTGCCTGAACACACTGAGTTTTTAATGCACTTAAAAAAACATTTTTTGTTATTGACTAATCCATGACAAAATTATATCTTTTAACTAATGTGTTGGTGATTTTTTTATCTCTGGTTTTGGTTTTTCATTATCTAAATAATGCTATTTTTCCCATGGTGAATTTTCTTTTTGAACACAGCCGTCACCAGCAATGGATCTTTCGAAAACTTAAAAATAGGTTTGCACTTTTTAAGATTTATGCCTTCATAGTTATAATCATCAAAATGTATGTTATTCCATCTTAATAACCTGAATTATAATTTGTAATAATTTAGTATCTTTAGTATGTTTTAACATATAATAATACAATAAAATCTTTAATTAGCCACATAATCTGTTTATGAAATATTGGTTTTAATTGAAAATTCTTGCAGTTTAAATTGTAGTTGACCTCGACCGATTTACTTTATGTTTTACATTAGTTTGGTCTTCGCTCAACTCAACCGGTACCCTTTTGCTAGATGCTATTCTTATTTTTTTCTTATACTGAGAAACTCCTCTCTTTTTACCTAGAGTTATCATTGCCTTTCACTGTGCACCATTGCTTTATCCTCACTTTTTACTTCCTCTTCACACTCTTTTTTTACTCAAGCAGCCGTCAATCAAATCATGATTGCCATGTAACGCTCGTCTTTCTCCTGCTAAATCTTCCCCAACATCTTCACACTCTTTTTGACTCAAGCAGCCGTCAATCAAATCCTGATTGCCATGTAACGCTCGTCTTTCTCCTGCTAAATCTTCCCCAACATTTTCACACTCTTTTTTGACTCAAGCAGCCGTTAATCAAATCATGATTGCCATGTAACGCTCGTCTTTCTCCTGCTAAATCTTCCCCAACATCTTCACACTCTTTTTGACTCAAGCAGCCGTCAATCAAATCATGATTGCCATGTAACGCTCGTCTTTCTCCTGCTAAATCTTCCCCAACAGCCACAGGGGAATGTCCACCAGACACTCATTGTTGAAGAGTTCGAGCCGGACGTTTTCAGACAACTAATCGAGTACATCCATACTGGATGCGTCACTCTGCAGCCTCGAACACTGCTTGGTAAGTATGTCTAATAGGTACTTCCATAGGTACGTTGATCTCTTTCAACCATTCATTAGTTTTTTTTAAGTGAAGATCAGAATACTTATCCCGTGCTTGGTATTAATTTAGTTTCGATCGTGTCTGGATATAATTTTTGTATCATGTTTCTAACTAAGACTTCCGCGCATGATTAACAATAGGTTAGCAATAAGGGAAGTTTTATCCCAATTGATGTAAAGGTAATAGGCATAACCCAAGTAATTGATATGTATTTTTTTCAAGGTTTTGGAAGTGATATAGCCCCTATTTCAGGTTAGATCAGACGGAGGAGGTCTATGGGCAATACATGTTGAGGCTTACGTTAGGATATATCCCACCTGTTCGGGACCTTTGTCACTAAAACTACTGATATACACAAGAAATAACGCCACAATTATATGAAAAATGCAGGCACCCCAAAAAAAAAAAAAAAATCAACTCTGGAACAGTCCAGACCGAAGCTGAAAACTTATCTTTTGATCTAATGTGATGTGGTTTACAGCCAAACCTCAAGTATAATAAGATTATTGAACAAAAAACATCCACAATCAATTAACAAAAGCAAATTTGGTAGTGTGCAGCTACTTATAAATAGCGAATATCGACTAATCAAGTTATTACATGTATAGTTATCTATAGTCCATTTCTTTTAGCGATGCATATTTGCACCGACTCGCAGCGGTGCCCTTTTAGCTCGGAAAAGTTTCCGGATCGCTGATTGGTTGGACAAGATAATTCTAACCAATCAGCGATCAGGACACTTTTCCGAGCTAAAAGGACACCGCCGCAAGTCTGTGGAAATATACATCGCTAAAAGAAATGGACTATAATGACCATAATCTTTTGCAGGACTGATGAATGCTGCCGACTACTATGGGCTAGATGAACTGAGAAAGGGATGCTCAGGGTTTGTGCAGTGCTGCATCAACGTTGATACTGTGTGCGCTCTGCTGGCTTCTGCTGAGAGATACATCCAATACAAATGCACTAAATCAATGGTCCAAAAGGTCAGATACTGTTCATGGTGTCGTCCCTCCTACATATGTTAAGAACCCGAGTATGTGTGGATGAAACTGTTTTACCAAAGAACGGATTTTGAGCGAAGCGAAAAATCTATTTTTGGGTGAGGTAGCCATGTCGTCCTGATGGAACTTCCATCACGACGACATGGCTACCTCACCCAAAAATAGATTTTTCGCGAATCCGTTTTTTGGGCTCAGGCCATGTCGTCGTGATGGAAGTTCCATCAGGACGACATGGCTACCTCACCCAAAAATAGATTTTTCGCTTCGCTCAAAATCCGTTTTTTGGGCTCAGGCCATGTCGTCGTGATGGAAGTTCCATCAGGACGACATGGCTACCTCACCCAAAAATAGATTTTTCGCTTCGCTCAAAATCCGTTTTTTGGGCTCAGGCCATGTCGTCGTGATGGAAGTTCCATCAGGACGACATGGCTACCTCACCCAAAAATAGATTTTTCACTTCGCTCAAAATCCGTTTTTTGGGCTCAGGCCATGTCGTCCTGATGGAAGTTCCATCAGGACGACATGGCTACCTCACCCAAAAATAGATTTTTCGCTTCGCTCAAAATCCGTTTTTTGGGCTCAGGCCATGTCGTCCTGATGGAAGTTCCTTCAAAGGTAGCTTCCTAGGTGTGGATGAAACTGTTTTACCAAAGATGATTGCAACGAAAAGTTTTCTTGCTTGTAACTCGGGGTCTTCAAATATTTAGATCTTTAGACTTGGATAAGAGCTATGAAGATAAATAATCATCCTGTAGCTAGTGTAATGAAGCTCGTAATGGTTTTTGAAACTATTATTTCCTCATCCTATCTTGAAACTGCCCTAATCTTCCCTACCTGGAATAAGTGATTTTTAGATACTGTAATTCCTTAGAATTCCAGATCTTTCACATCCAAGACATCGTTTAGTCCGAATCGCAACGCCAAAAGTTTTAGTTGTTCAGAAACTCCCCCTAGAGTGTCCTCCTGCTCTTGGACATCCACTCCTATTCTCTTAAATTTAGGATCATTCAGTGGACATAATTAAAGATAAATACCTGATTTTTTAGACACATTCTTCACACACCAATGAAAAGTATATCGATCTATCTATCGGTCCAAATTCCATCCATCATTGTTTAAGTATATACGATATGAAATCCATTTATTTAGTATTTCCATTTTAACAGGTTTTGGAGTTTGTGGATGAGCATGGTAATGAAGTCCTCAACCTTGGGTCCTTTACTCTTCTGCCTCAACATGTGGTCCGTCTCATCATGGCCAGAGAAGAATTGAAGGCAGACGAGTTTACAAAATTCCAGGTGAGAGCGATAGAAAGCCAGATGTGAGGAGTAGGCAAGAGTTGAATCTTGATTGTGTTTGTATATGTGTGTTTGTGTAAGCAAGAGAGAGAGAGAGAGAAAGAGAGAGAGGGTGTTGGGAGGAAGAGACGTCAAGGAAAGTTAAGTTTGCCGAATTCTGTGCGTGTAGAGTGAGAGAGGGAGAGTGTAACAGGAAAGTCTTTGAATTCCAGTTGATTAAGAAAATTATATATTCTTTACAGATTGTGCAAATCCAAGTGTCCCTTCATATGGTGCTATGTGTTTTTTTAGTAATAATCCAGGTTACCATTAAGTAATCCTGTAAGATGATGAGTATTTTCAGACTTCTACTTTACCTCATTTCCTGTTTTCTATTTTTTTCCCTTCTTGTTGGCCGACCTCTCTTAACTTTGACTGCATGGTGCAATTTCGGGGTATCCCATCTTTTGCATCTCAGCGCTGAATGATCTTCCCGGTCTCAGCATTGCGTCATATGGTTCAAAATCATAGATCTTAACTTAATGAGATATCGATTACGTTATTCAAAAGGGCGAAAAAGCCATGGAAATTGAAAACCATTACTTGCTATACATTTTTATTTATTCCTCTTGTTGAGAAATATTTTGATTAAACCCACATAGAAGGGACATTGTTTACAAGTTGTATCAATTATTTTTTTTTTTTTCTTTTGGTATGAAGCGTTTCTGAATGTATCCAAGCGTATTAAATATTTATCAACCTAGATACAATCTAATTTGAAGTTTATCACAAACTTTTTTTCATTGAGTACTATCACAACTTAAATTATTTAGTTTGTGTTATTTAATGTAAGGCCAAGATTTAGGGAAACTCCTATTACTTGTTTTGTCCTGTTCCTACGTCACGAGATACAAATTTCTTTTTATCTTTTTATTAAAAAGTTAGATTACATATTCTTTACAATCACAATATTTACAGTATAATCACATTTAATTGCATTTTTCTATAAACAAATCCATCTAATTTAACAATTTACAACATCACACATCTTGATTTTAATTTTTAGTCACTCAAAAACAATAATTTATATACTTTTTGGTGAACATTTTATTCATGATGGATCGCACTTGGGCGATACGGGCCATGGCGATGCGATGTTGATTTTAACAGAATTTTGAGCTTATCGCCACACATCCCCTTTCATCCCGGGTGCGTTTCCACCAAATCTCACAGACTAAGATGAGCGTTGTCACATGTGCGATACATTCTGGGTTGCCACACGCCGTCTCAACACTGGCGGACAGAATGAAACGGTTTTATTGTAACCTGCTCCATTTTTTTCCTAGTGTGCGATGATGGTCGGGCATCTGTGATACAACGCGTGCAAGGAGATATCACATCGCATTATCCGTGTTTTGTTTCGCCGTTATTGCTAACCTAATTGCCTCTCAAAACTATTTATGCAATACATGTGGCACCATGCATCACTGCGCATGCGTTCAGCGCTGTTATGTAACGAGAGAGAGAGAGAGAGAGAGAGAGAGAGAGAGAGAGATCTTTACCTTACCTTATTGCCTTATTTTTTGTTTGGGTTCCCCCAGGTCCCTCAGTGTGAGGCACCTCGTATATCCACCAGAGAGTTGCTAATGCATCTTCCGGTGTATTTTGCATCTTCCAGTCTTGGATGGTCTGGGATGCATCTTAGGTATTTATCGAGCTTATTCTTAAACACATCTACGCTCACTCCTGATATGTTTCTTAGATGAGCTGGCAGCACATTAAATAGTCGCTGCATTATCGATGCTGGTGCGTAGTGGATTAATGTCCTGTGCGCCTTTCTTAGTTTACCTGGTATATTTTTTAGCACTATTAATCTACCTCGGCTTGCTCTTTCTGATATTTTTAGCTCCAGAGAGAGAGAGAGAGAGAGAGATAGATAGATAGGAGTGCAGCTATAATCTGGGAGAGAGAGAGAGAGAGAGAGAGAGAGAGAGAGAGAGAGAGAGAGAGAGAGAGAGAGAGAGAATACTTTGCCATATTCAAAATAAAATACAAAGCCTGAATATCGTAACAAATTGAATATATTTGGGTGGAAACAAACTTCTCTTTTTACAATATAAAATGCTTTAGTGGAGCAGTGGAAAACTTTTTAAATACGGGAGTGCCGAGGATCACGCATGCCACGATCAGTATCGCATGTATATCGCGTACACAAAGATCACTATCGCAAATTGCCCGACCAATGAGGATGTCACAACTTGCCCACTGCGATGGGATCATATATACAGCGATGTATCTCATGGCAATGTATCCACATGTATCGGCCTTATTGCGATTTGCCTGCGATGTGCATCTCCCTTGGTCGCCTACTCCGCATCATGAATCGTATATGCCACGATGTCCTGCGTTTCTAAAAGTATGTGATGAAATATCGCCTGAAATCGCCTGCGACATTCAAACTTTTGGGATTTTTTCATATCTCCTCTGATCGCCAAGGCGTTTCACCCAAGTGCGATCCCAGCAGCAGCCACGATGTGCTGCGCTTCTAAAAATATGTGATGAAAAATCGCCTTAAATCGCCTGCGATATTCAAACTTTTGGGATTTTTTCATATCTCCTCTGATCGCCAAGGCGTTTCACCCAAGTGTGATCCCAGCATTAGATTCCAACAGGACTATTATCTCGATTCAATTACTTATGCTTTCAATTTCAAGAGCAGGCAGTTAAATAATGATACTATGCAGAAAATTGTCAAATTACGTTCCTTTATCTAACATGCCGTTACATAATTTTCTTACACAGGACATTCAAATTTCTTCATAAGATAGGTTAGGCACTTTCTGCTTCTTTTCAACATGTGACTAACTAATATCTCATCTTAGATGTCAGGTAATCCAATAATGTTTCTTTTCGTAACAGGCGGGGCTGATGTGGTCCAAAAAGCATTGTGACAACCAACCCAATATCGACCTGAAGGAAGTCATCGGCAACTTCCTAGAGTACATCCAATTCTACAAGATTCCCGCCAATATCTTGATGAAGGAGATCCACCCTCTTGGCCTAGTCCCTTACCATATCATTATGAACGCTTTAGCTTACCAGGTGAGTTTGATAGTATATGATGATGTTCTATTCTTTTCGTTTCCCTTTTTTCTGAAAATATGCTACACACATACTTTGGGAAGTTGATCGATGAAGCAGGTGTCATGCATAAGCGTGTGTGTGAAGGTGAGTGGAAATATTAGGGTGGGTTCATTTAAGAAGGGATAGGTAATAGAATTTACGAGATTAATAAATGTAGTAATGGTGATGACTGATAAGATATGTTTTAAAAGAAAAGTGACGTAAATGTCATAAAGATAAGAGGAGGTGGTAAAATATGGGGTAGTTTTGGGGGGGAAAGAGACGGAAGTGAAAGAAAAAAACAGTGAGAGAGTTCTTACACAGTTATAGTAATAAACTTATGCATGGATGCACATATATGCATGGCAAAGGAATCACAGCAGGCACAAATATCCCAAAATTCAACGTCCATGTTTTGTGCAGGTATGTTGTTATAGAAAGTCTTCTTGCAAGAGGTAGCATTAAATAAGCCTGCTGAAATAAATGTTTTGAAATGCCTCCCTGTGAAATTAATCATTCCAATAGCTGTTAACAGAGAATGTCCAAATCTAGACTGAAGAATTTTCGGGAAAAGTAAATATGTTGTTAAATTTGAAGTATTCTGTAGCACGTGTACTAAAGCGCAACCACACATGGTTCACTTGATTTGCTTTATCCTGCACCTAACTGTGGAGAGTAGAGTGTATGCTGTTCTAATCTGTAGTTTGCATTTGTTAACGGCATTAGCTTTGTCTTGTAGATGTGGCGTTCACTCGATGATCTTTGTCTTAACTCACTTTCTATGTTCACTTCAACTACTTTCGTTTTGCTCTTTCTCTCAGTTGGTTAAATAAAGTAAGTTTCGACCGCATATTTTGTTCGTCTTTGGACGTCTAGAATAACATGTACAGCATACAGCCACTCAGTCTCAGCACGAAATTCACATTTGAACTCTCTGTGACACATGTATTGTTTGGTTGGCGTCACTGCAGTAATTTACTTAACCCTTTCACCCCCAAAGGACGTACCGGTACGTTCTTGCAAAACACTGTTAATTACATGTTTTTGCTTATTTTTGGTAATTTTATGAGAAACTTCAGGCATTTTCCAAAAGAATGACACCAACCTGACCTCTCTAGGACAAAAATTAAGCCTGTTAGAGCAATTTAAAAATAAAAATTAGCAAAATGTGCTCGAAATTTAACCTTATGATGGGACTACATAATTCAAGATTATTTTAGTTTCAGTTCAAGAAATGGATTACTCTAAGAGGTCCTAGAATTCTCTGACATCCAAATTGCCGCTTGGCAGGATAGGAAATACGCTCAATAGCTGTCGGGGAAGAGAGCAGTTTTAAAATCATTGGTAAATTGAGATCTTTTAGAAAGAAGGCCGGTATAAGTTCCTCCACTGAAGTTAATTGTGCTATAACTTTAGATTCAGCACTCTCACAATCTTAGATAGGACTGAGAGTGGTCTGCAAATGTCACAATAAACACTTATACTTAGAGTCTTAGACACCAATTTCTGCTTGTCTATAGAAATATTATTCAAAAAATAGAGACTACATGACTTTCTAAATTCTCTGATTAGACAAGATTGAAACTTGAATCCAGATCCATGCCCATTCTAAATTCTTTGGTTAGACATTATGAAACTGGAATGAGCCCACCGTCGAATGCTTGTGATATCAGTTGTAATTTGACGTGAGCTCCCCTCAAATGTCTTTCGAAGTACAAATCAATTTATTTATACAGTATATTCCAACTTCTACTGTCTTCCAACCCACCAGCTTTCGTCAAGTGAAAGAACATTACTCGCCTCGCGGGTACCTAAAAACCAGCAGTTCATTATACTGTTCCTAGCTCGGGGTATGTGAATCCTGTAAGTCAAGAAGGAATGAAAACCCGTCTAATAGATTTTATATCATTAATTATTGCCTTAAATAGATTTTCCGACGTCGGCCATTGTTGTCTGCATACATTTCTGGAGCTCCTTAGAAGATACAGTCTATTTTAAACCTATGTTACAATTTTCCAATTCTTATTATTATTATTATTATTATTATTATTATTATTATTATTATTATTATTATTATCTTCAAAACATTAGTTACATTTTCACATTTAGAGGATCATTTAATAGGTAATGTGTAAAAGTTATCCGTTCCTATAATTTAGATTAATCAACTAACAATAATGACTGTCTCCCACAAAGAGATGAATGAATTATCTGCAATTTTTTTGTTTGTTTGTTGTCATTTCTAAAGATTTTAGCAAGAAACCCTATTGCGTGTTGCTTGATGGCGTCGTATGCCCCTATTTCTGGGTCGACCTGTGGCGGCCGGTGAAAAGAGTCCTTCTTATATATCTTTTATCAGAAAAGATATATAAGAAGGACTCTTTTCACTGGGCGCCACAGGTCTCTCCCCAGAAATAGATTTTTCCTTCGTCAAAATCCCTTTTTTTTGGCAAAGTTTGTTATGTGGATTTTATACAAACAAAGGCTATAGGAGCACAGGATGAGAATACTAGAAAGTCTGGTTTGTGCAAGTCTTTGGTAGCTGACATGTAATCCATTTTAGGATTTATCAACTTAATCATGATGTTGGCAAGTACTGTAGTTTCCAAGACCTTTTTCACGAATGATACTAATCATAATTTATTTTGTTAAAAAAAAATATATTAGAAAGCGCCTTATGATCATGAAAAAAAATCTTAAGACCCTTTAAGTCTTGTTAAGATGTTAGTGGCTGTGGTTATCAATCGTTTGCTAACAATAATACAATTGGTAATAATTTGGCAGGGTTTGCAGTAATATTGTTATTACAGTAGACAGATATATTCTCAACCAAAATTGTCTGAATACATTAGCCAAACTCCTTTCACTAGCAGTTGGAGACCTGGTAAGCCCTCGGGCATTATCTTTGTTAATGGTCCCATTGGAGCTGCTAAGAAGCCTTTTGATTAATGGTATTTGCATTAAATGAATTCATTAATTTCTCTTCAGTAACGAAATATAAGTATTGAATAGCTTTTTATACGAGATTTGTCGTTAGACAACGTTGTTATCCTCAAGACATCGTTCTTATGTTTATAAAGTTGAAAATACGAATTTGCATCACTTGTTTTGAAAAGAGAGAGTTTTCTTGGCGTGTTTGTCAAGGGACTGTGTGAATAATTAGGTAAAATCTCAATAACAAAGAAAACATGCAGCAATGAAGTCATAAGGGTTCTATAACTACATTAGGTTAAGATGATATTGTGACTTCCACCTGACAGAAAGAAGCCTTAGTGTAGATTAATTTGAGTTGTAAAACTCGTATTACATTTTAGTGTCATTCCTTTATAACTGTGATTTTTCCCTGGCCTTCTTGTGTTCTGGTTAATAATTAACTGCATATATTTGGGTTCTCAGTCATAAACTTTATAGAGCATCCATGCAGGTGGTAGGATTTGGCTAAGGGCTATTATTGTACTATCTTTAAGGGCAAATTGAGAAATTACCATAAAGCACTGTACTCTCCCCGTCTTTTGCCATTGCATAAGATGAAGTTGCTTAACTTTGGAGTATTTCTGCAGCTGCTGCCGTCTGAAGAAGAACTGGAAAGTGTGTGTAATTTATTAAAAAAAATGAAAAAAAAGAGAAAATTAATATTTGAATATTACTATCATGGTAATAATTGCTGCTGCTGTTATAGCTGTTCTTGTGGTTGCTGCTGCTGCTGCTGTTTTGTTCTTGTTTATGCCACCATCATGATTTATACTATCACAATCTTCACTACTATCATCTTTGCCAAGATTATTGTCTGTAATTGCATTGTGTGGTTCTTTCCAAGATCATTGAAATTCCAAATCTGGTGTAAATTGGATGATACTCATGTTTTTGTAAATATAAAATGTACGAATAAACTTCAGAGGGTTTTGGAATTATATCGTAGGACAAAAAATATCTTAGATTAAATCTTCCTTTAACTAGTTAAGCTTACGTATTAATGTAAAGCCTATTTATTATTTTATATCCATTCTGTTTATGATTCAATAGCTCCCAAATTGTATATGTGAAGATGTGATTTTCCCTTCTGACACTGTATGTAATGTGTAAACATGCTTATATGTGTGTAAGACTTTTTAGAAAGGAAATTATAATAATGTTGTCTGATTGTTATTCCTCTACTTTTTCCAAAATGCCGCACAATAGTCGGGATCCCCAGAACCACTCGACTATTCTCCATGAACAATTCTCCATGATAATAAAAGAGAAAGAAAGACTCGTTGAAAAAATGAATGTTCACAAGTCTCACCAACGGAAACAAGTAAACCATCCTTCCACCATCCTCCTCTTCCTCTGCTTCTTCATTTCCGTCTCAGAAAAGGATTTGTGTTACAAATCACTGAGCAGGAATCAAAGCTCTGAGCTTTCCTCAATGCCTGAAATAGACACCTCACACGAATCAACAGCAATTGAATTCAAAACTGAATAAATGAAAAGTTTCCCGGAAAAACAAACCAATTTTTTTTTTTTTTTTTTTTTTTTTAAGTGATTTCCAAATTTTCATTTTATTTTTTTCGTACTCAAGACACCTGCATATCAATGCTGTTATATTCAAAGTTATAGATATATAAGTCTTGATAACTTTTGGCAAAAATAAAAAAAAAGTTTACTGTGAGATGTAGAGCATTCTTCAAGGATATGTCACCAAATGTTTGAAGTGACTGTTGTAACGCTGTGCCCTTTCATACAAAAAGTCCTTAGCAAAGCAGTGGTACCTGTGTAGTATTGAATACCGAAACATGAATCCTTGTGCTGGAACTCTTCCCTTGCGTTGGATTGGATTAATATGCAATCTTGCTGTAGTCAAGAATCTACAGATAATGAGTGAGACTGGTCAGGTCTCTCTTTCATCAATATAATCTTGGTTCGGCTTATCAAAAGCTTGTCTCACCTGCTACACCTGATTTATAGCCCTGTTGTGGTGTGTGTTTCGTGGAGCTTTATGCGAAAATGTTAGAAACAGAAAATTGAAAGAATCAAAATTTAAGTTAAAAAAACAATGTGTAAAGAATAGGGTTATACGTGGCTATTTCTAAACCCTTACTCGTAAACTAGGAATCTCGACTTGTGCTTGACAAGCATAAGAATAAGTTAATTTTGAAATGAGTTAATGTTCAGTGTTTTTTCATATGCTGTTATTTTTCCTTTTATTCACTACTATCGATCATATTCCCTTAAAAACACCTATAAATATTTTATTAGAATTCTAAAGGGATTTTACTTAATGGCTCGAGTTAAAATTGGGACTTCCTGTGGCTCGTGAATATTTAGATTATTTTGGGTCAAAACAAGTAAACGCTTTTCTTCATATCGTACTTCAACTATTTTTTCAGTCGACCAGATCTGATTACTCTGGGAAACTGCCATTAGGCCAATTTCCCTCACATGCAAAAGCAGATGTTGAGTTGTTCAATCATAGAGTAACACCCAGAACCACTTACCAAGTGTTATTCTGTCGCACTACTTTTTGTGTCGGTTAGAATATGTTGTAAGTATGGATCATTGTTACTTTATACCAAAGAAATTAACCAAATCTCAGGTTTGGCAACAGCAACTTGCTTAATGCTGCCCCACCCTCCTTCCAAAACGCTTAACGTGCTGCCCTCTTTTGGAGAATACTAGTATACCTACAGTGTACCTGTTCATGCTGAATTGCATATTGTATTCTGAGGCTTTTGATACAAGTAGTTCTCGTTCATACTCTGTTTAGATTATCAAACTAAGTCTTTGTTGGTCATTCAAGTAAAGCTACAGTAACAGATTTCAATAATAGCTGACATATATATTGTGTATTGCCAACAGCCAGTTGTGAGAAGTAAATCAATTTCAAAGCATATTGTTTTGAATAATTTCTAAACAATGTAACTGTATCGAAATTATATTTTTAGAAGAAATAGGCAAATGGCAGTTGGCTATACGAACGTTTTGTATTACAATTCTTCAAAAATTCTTTAATCAAATCTGACTAGCGGTCTGTATGTAAAGTCATGACACCATTATTTAGAAGTTAGTTAAGGTAAAAACACTGAGAATTACTTACTGGAAACATGAAGTGAATTTGGATGACTTAATTGTGTAGCCATATTGCGATTAATGAAACCATCTTTTTCGGAATAGGATGGATTTTTGGTTGGCTATGGATCAGTGTTTTTTTTTTTTTTTTTTTTTTTTTTTTTTTTTTTTTTTTTTTTTTTTTTTTTTTTTTTTTTTTTTAGAGTAATATTTAATTTTAACTAATTAAGAACGACTAAGATGTTACGAATTCCTACCGTCACTGCAAATTTTATTTATTGGTTGATTATTAGTGCTGCCACCAACATCCTCATTATTATTATTATTATATTTTATTATTATTATTATTATTATTATTATCATTATTCCTTCTAAATTTCTTGTTGATCAAAAATGCGATGATAGTATGTTCGATTTTTAGGTTATCCAAAAGGATTTGATTTTCCATTTCAAAGCAAATGAAGTTTTTAGATCATCTATGATCTCCTGAAATATAAGTAATGTTAGGAAAGAATCATTTGTAGTACAATAAGAAGATTCAAACGGGTTTTACATCACCAAGACTACACCTCTTGGATTCATTCACCATTTATGGGTGCAATAACTCTCAAACCTTCATTGGACAAAATTAGAATTGTATGCTCCATTATTTTCCTTATTTCTTTTTTACTTCTAAAGCCCTGTCCACACGATCGAGCATGCCCGACGGGCAAACAGTGATACCAGACCACAATAGTTAGCAAGAATGAGGGTTAATGACGTCAGAAGCGGGAAAACCACAGACAGGGTTCTGGCATCATACAGTGTTGCCAGATCCCTTCCTTTAGTTTTCCCGCTTCTGACGTCATCAACCCTCATTTTCACTAAATATTGTGGCCTGGTATCACTGTTTGCCCGTCGGGCATGTGTGGACAGGACTTAAAGCAAAGCTTCTGATCAACTGGCATTTGTTAAAGGTTGAGTTTTAGGGGTTTTTGCTTGTCTCTGAGCGTGTTTAGGAGAGGTTTTTATTTAGTAGGTCGCAAATCTTAGATTTCCTTCTAAAGGCTTCCTTAGTAATAATTATTTTTATAAGCTTCAAATTAAATTTTAAGATGAAGCCTTGCAATCACATGTTTTTTCTTCTATACAATAATTTGATTTCAAAGAAAAATAAATTTACATCCAGCCAGATTTCTCTCGAAGGGACATCTTATAGTTTTCATTGTCGTTTTTACATCATCTTAAGAGTTGAATTTTTTATCCCCTTCACCATAGTATATTTTATGACCTTGAGTATTCGAAAAGTTTTCTTTCGTGAAGTATATTGTAAACAGTCTTTTTAACCTGGAAAACGTCACCACCTTCATTTGCTTGAAATGGTTGATCAAAGGGCATTGATAAAAAAAAAAAATTATGTTTCTCACAAAAACTCTGATAAAATGTTAGATGTGAACTTACATCAGGTGTTTCAAATATACCTATAGCAGATAGACTTGACTTCCCAACTGCTAGTCCAGCCTTGTTCCATTTGGGAATTTTAAATGAATGACCAACGGGAATATTTATCATAATTTCAAATTCATAATGTTTTTTAAAGTAGGGTGATTTCTCTTAGTGAAAAAAAATATTCATACCCAAACCCTTACAAAATAATGTGAATGTTACAACTGTTTTTTTTTTTGTATTTCTGGTGTCTTCAGCCTCGTATATTTTTATTGTAGTATAGAAAAATACAATATAAGGTTATCGGTAATCATTCAAACGGTAGTAACTGTGACTAACCCATCTTTTAATAGAATATTCTTGAACTATTTAGCTGTTTTGTATGTTTTTTTTTTAAATCTCAGTAATACTGCACTACAGTACATTGTGTTTTCTTAGTAATTTTTCTCTGCATTTACCTATGTCCCTATATTCATTTAGATAGGGCTACTTATAAACTCCATTCTTTTCTTCTTAGCGTTTTATTTTTATATTGAGATTTTGTCTATTTTTTCTGTTTCTGTCTTTATTTTTCAATAAGATTTTGTCTTAGTAATTTTTCTCTGCATTTACCTATGTCCCTATATTCATTTAGATAGGGCTACTTATAAATTTCATTCTTTTCTTCTTAGCGTTTTATTTTTCTATTGAGATTTTGTCTATTTTTTTCTATGATTCTGTCTTTATTTTTCAATAAGATTTTGTCTAGATATTTGTTTAATTCTAGTTCAGTAGAATATTGGTCTATTTAATGTTGAAGTTTCTGTCATATTTTGAATTCCCCATTGTATTCTGGGGATAACTTTTATGTTACGTAGAGCTTTAAAGTTCATGTATAAGAATAGGCTTGAAAGTTAAGTGTATGTCGGTTTGTAAGGTCTTCTTGAGACCACTAAACCAATTGATGTTTTTCAGTATGTGTTTATCTAAAACTCAAATTTTTTTTTTACGTACTTTATTTTTATGTGAGTTTTTTTAACCTTGATAAATATTTAATCAACTGTGCTTTCGCTCTAATTTAAGCTTGCACTGTACAATACAGTGCTTATGTTTTCATAGTTTCTCCTCACTTTCACACATGTTCCACATCACGAAAATTTGTTTATATGTTACTCGGTCTAAATGATGAACTGCGCAATGGAAAGCCTTCAATGTATTCCCAATGTGGTAGATTCATCATGATTGGTTCTCCGTGTTTTCTCTGATTGTAATTAATTTTACTTGTGATTGTTTGTATTAGTTACCTGAATACATCTGTGATTATGTAATTGTTATTTGAATAAATCTATTGATTTTTTTTCACTGTTTTGTCTGAAATCATCCAAAGAACTCCTGAAAGGTTTATGCCAGACTGTGTCAATATTCGTGTTAGCTTTCTAGTGCTAAAGGTCTATCCAGAAATGGCTGGGATCTCATTCAATACCAACATCAACAAAAGTTAGACGGAAAATCAAGATTTTTTTTTTTTCTTTACATCTTTTACGTAACTGTTTGCAACTCTGGAGTGGGTGAGCTTGTGTTAACTATTTAGGAATTATTTATTGTAGTCCTAGAGTGATAGTAAGTCTTTAAGATAAGTAATCTACTCTTCTTGCATGTCGTTGCAAATCTCCTGTTTTCTCTTCAATTTTCTAGTAAATCTAAGGAGTTGGCAATGAACTTCCAAATTATTTATAATCACGTTTCTGTTGTTTGCACTTTGATCATGCCTGATGAAATGCTACTAAGTATTGCATTTGTAATTCAAAATTTAAACCGTTTTTGCTCACGGATATTTGTAGAATAAACAAATTGTGAGTTGTTTTCTGTGAGTTAACCTATGTATGCTATTAAGACGTTATGTTGATAATCTTTTATGAATTTCGTTTTGTTCATTTATAAAGACCTTTGATCTGATGAAAACTACTATAGTCAATTTCTTTTAGCGATGCAGATTTGCACCGACTCGCAGCGGTGCCCTTTTAGCTCGGAAAAGTTTCCTGAACGCTGATTGGTTGGACGAGATCATTCTAACCAATCAGCGACCAGGAAGCTTTTCCGAGCTAAAAGGGCGAAGTTTCCTGAACGCTGATTGGTTGGACGAGATAATTCTAACCAATCAGCGACCAGGAAACTTTTCCGAGCTAAAAGGGCGAAGTTTCCTGAACGCTGATTGGTTGGACGAGATAATTCTAACCAATCAGCGACCAAGAAACTTTTCCGAGCTAAAAGGGCACCGCTGCGAGTCGGTGCAAATCTGCATCGCTAAAAGAAATGGACTATAGATTGCCCCATGTCTGTGTTTTAGAATTTTAGTATGAGATTGCTTTTTAGTAGGATCACTAAACTTAAATTCAAGAGTGTTCTGTTTTGTATCCCATAAATGTATTCCACGAACATGTAGACATCTGCTTACATTGCCCTAGTACTAAGTTCATTATAACTACAACATGGTCAGTAATTAAGGTGTTGTGTATACAAACCACTTGATTTACAATTCCTTGAAATACAGTTTGATTAAAAAGCTACAGATTCATTGAGATGTTTAAGTTTCCCTGATATTCTCTTCTCCTAATTCTTGCCCTTTGCTTCTCTATTTCTCCCATTAGAATTTGCTCATTTCCACCCTTTATGATTCATTAGAATTGCTCTGGACCCTCCCTGCTTCCCTCCCTCTTCCATCATCTATGGGTTCCCATTTTATGAACTATTTCCTTCCTTATCCTCCCTTCAAATCATATCTTTCCTATTTCTTCTTCCTTACAGTCGTCTCTTTGTGTCCCTCCACGAGTAATCCTCCATCACGCCCTTTTGTCGTGCCCTTCTCCAACAGGCAGACCCCAGCAGTGTGGACCCGGCCAAGCTTTCGCCCAACAGGACCCGCAGATCCCACGGTGAACGGTCCATGTCAGTGCAGAGCAGCTCCCTTGACCCTTTAGGATCCAACGGAACGATTTCTTCCTCCGCCTCTTCTGAAATGGAGTCTGGAAGACACTCCTCCGAAGGGGCCGTTGGTGGAGGCGGATGTACCCCTTTGTCTAATGCCAGAGAAATGTAAACTTGCAAATATCCTGTATTGAATCAATGGCCTTAACTCTGTAAAGGGAGTGAATTCAGTGTGACTTCATGACAAATACTCTGAGACAGCCTTTAGGGTAGGAAGCCTTTGTTGAAAATGTATTCCAAATGTGTTATTACACTGGAGTGCAATTCGGGCATATTTTACCCATCTTTCTCCATTAGCAAGTGGCTTGTTGCTCCTAAAGAGTTTTGGCTTATACTTTGTGGTCAGGAGTATGACCCAAAAGAAAAAAAAAAGTGCATTTTGTATAAAAGGAAAGCCACTCTGATGACAGTATTTCTGTATAGGTACATGGATTAAAACTGTAGTTTTCAGTTAAACATATTCTCCAGTGACCAGGAGATTTGCAGAATGTGTAAGCTCTATGTCTTTCTTACTGAAATAAATGAAATTCTTATATAATATCTTTTTGCAAAGAAATATTAGTTTTGTAACATATGTCTATATATGAGAAAGAGTCCACTTCCTCGATGCAACACATGAAATGTTTTGTGACTATAAAAAAAAATGTTTCAGTGGCATTTCGGAGTAAACGTTCACGATGACTGCACACCTAAAAGTGAATAAATCTGTTCTGAAGTATTTCATACAAAATTGCATCAGTACTTTTCTTGCAAGGAAAGTACTGTATTGCATCAGTACTTTTCTTACAAGGAAAGTGCTGTATTGCATCAGTACTTTTCTTACAAGGAAAGTGCTGTATTGCATCAGTACTTTTCTTACAAGGAAAGTACTGTATTGCATCAGTACTTTTCTTACAAGGAAAGTACTGTATTGCATCAGTACTTTTCTTACAAGGAAAGTATTGTATTGCATCAGTACTTTTCTTACAAGGAAAGTACTGTATTGCCTCAGTACTTTTCTTACAAGGAAAGTATTGTATTGCATCAGTACTTTTCTTACAAGGAAAGTACTGTATTGCCTCAGTACTTTTCTTACAAGTACTGTACCTGTAGCATCGCGCTTCCGAAACGTCATTGGCATCCAATTGATGAGCTGGAAGTGGACGTCTGCAGGCCTTGAGGGGAGGCAGCCTCATTGTTTATGTTTGGTGTTTTGAAGTTCGTTGGTGACAGCGTGTTGTGATTTAATGTGCTTCTAATATTGTTTTCTGGATTTGAACAATAGTAGTTTAATCCTAAGCTGGCTGTGGAACAAATTAATATTTAAAGTACAATTATTTTTCTCAAAGAAAACCATGTTATTGAGGTAGGTAGAGTATTTTAGTACTTTAAGATAAACTACATGTAAACGTAACTTTCTTTGAGAAATCTTTTAGGAAATGGAAATGACGAGTGTTATTTTATATGTATGCATCGTCTAGGTAGCCATGATATTCCTAATCGTGCGAACACTACACACACACGCACGCATGCACATACTGTATATGTTATTAGTATGGATGATTCAGTGACTGACCCGTTGAGGTAAGTCGTAGAGAGAGACTGTCCCACAATCCCAAATTCTTAACGAGAACGTTAATCGCTGCAGTGATTTTCATTGCTTAGGCTGTTTTAGGTTTTGAAGAAATTTAACGAGGTATTGATAAAAGGCAAACTTTTGTTATAATCAGTTTCTTTAGACCACAATCATATAGGCTATATATATATATATATATATATATATATATATATATATATATATACATATATATATATATATATATATATATATATATATATATTTACATATACACACACACACATATATATATATATATATATATATATATATATATATATATATGTCTTGCGTTGTGTATGTATGTATGTATAGATGTGCATGAATATATATATATATATATATATATATATATATATATACATATATATATATATATATACATATATACACACACATATATATATATATATATATATATATATATGTCTTGCGTTGTGTATGTATGTATAGATGTACATGAATATATATATATATATATATATATATATATATATATATACATATATATATGCATACATACATATATATATAAATATTTATATATATATATATATATATATATATATATATATATATATATATGTATGTATGTGTGTGTACATATACAACCTGTAATTATATACATAGTCTGTATGTTTGCATATAGAGTTTATGTATATACATACAAATGTATATATCTGTGTGCAATTATATATATATATATATATATATATATATATATATATATATATATATATATATATGTATGTATGTGTGTGTACATATACAACCTGTAATTATATACATAGTCTGTATGTTTGCATATAGAGTTTATGTATATACATACAAATGTATATATATGTGTACAATTATATATATACTGTATACATATATCTATATATATATATATATATATATATATATATATATATATATATATATATTAATAAATATATATATATATATATTTATTAATATATATATATATATATATATATATATATATATATATATATATATATGTGTGTGTGTGTGTGTGTGTATACGATATATGTTTATTTATCATCATCATCATCATCATCAGCCGCAACTAGTCCACTGCATGATGAAGGTCTCAGACATATCTCTTCACTCCAGTTTGTTTATAGTCTTTCTATGCCAGTCCACACCCACAAGCTTTCTTAGTTCGTCATTCCATCGTCTTCTCCTTCTTCCCCTGTTTCTTAAGCTCACGGGACCCATTCTGTTATTCTTAACATCCATCTGTTATCTGTCATTCTCATTGTGTGACCTGCCCATTTCCATTTCTTTTTCTTACGTGTTAGAATATCCGCTATTTTATTTTACTTTCATATCCAAGTTGCTTTTTTTTTTTTTTTTTTTTTTTTTTTTTTTTTTTTTTTTTTTTTTTTTTTTTTTTTTTTTAGTGTATATCCCTATCATTATTCTTCCCCTAGCTCTCCGAGTTGTGACTAGCTTATGTTCAAGGCTTAAGTAAGGCTTTAAGTTTCTGATATATAAACAAAAGATGGTAAGACTATCTGATTAAATACTCTTATTTTTAGAAAGAGTGGCATTTTGCTTTTAATAATCTCATTATAGTTACCAAAGGCTATCCATTCCATTCTTATCTTTCATTGAATTTCTGCGCCAGTCCTGTGGAAACACTTACTATATATATCCTAATTGCGTATATTCATTAACAATCTCTAATGGCTTGTCCATAACCGTTATTTGTTGTCATTATTTTGAATGAACATTGTCTTAGTTTTAATCCTAATCAATTTCAGTCCTACAGTCTTTTCTTCTGTTCAAATATTCTTTCATCTATTGCAGTTATTCACATGATTCACTAAATAGAACTATAAGTCTTTTTATAATCTATTTATGACATATTTGTTTTTGACATTGTTAATAGTTTATATATGACATTTCTGTTTTGACGTTGTTACTTTTTTTAGAATGATTTATTGTTAATTTGTTCTCTTCATTTATTTATTTCCTTATTTCCTTTCCTCACTGGGATATTTTTCCCTATTGGGGCCCTTGGGCTTATAGCATCTTGCTTTTCCAACTAGGGTTGTAGCTTGGATAATAATAATAATAATAATAATAATAATAATAATAATAATAATAGTTTCTGAAAAAAATTATAGGCTGTGGATAATTTAGAAGAGATGGGGTCTCCCTGTCAAATTTCTTTCTTAATCAGAATTTTCTCACTATCTTTATGCAGTTTTAGTTTTGCTGTACTTATCCTATAAATATCTACAAGTTTTCTAACATGAGATTAATCTATTCCTTGTCTTTGAAGGACTTTCATTACCGCTGAAGTTTTGACAGAGTCAAAAGCTTCATCATATTCTATAAATGCCTTATATAGTGGTTTGTAATACTTTTGATTTTTTCATCGACTGGATATGGTCTGTTTTTGAATACCCACTTCTAAAGTCGTCTTTCTATTTGGCTTTATACGATCTTTATAGATGCTTTATTCAATGAGAGTAAACTTATTGGGCGGTAATTTTGCAAGTCTATTGTGTCTACCTTTTTATGAATTGGTTTAATAATAAAGTTTTTCCAAGTTGTAAGGATAGAGCTTTCTTGCAGCATTCTGTGTAAAGTTCAGAAAGTTTTACTACTATGAAATCTTCGCCATCTATTATTAGATCAATTGTTAGGCCAACTTCTCCTGATGCTTTGCCTCTTTTCATGCCTTTCAATGCTTTCTTTACTTCTCCAACTCTTACGTTGGGTACCGGCTCATGTATTCCATTATTTCTATGGAGGAAATTGTTTCTTATATCACTATTATATAGCATTGCATATATATTCTTTGTAATTTTTATCGTTCCATCTCAATTGATGATAATATTTCCATTTTCATCCTTTATAGCAAACATCTGTTGTCGCCCTGTATCAAGTTTTCTTTTCATCGATTTGATACTTCTTCCTTTCGTTAGTGTTTCCTCAATTTTGGTCTGACAGTGTTTACGAATATCTTGGGATTTTATTTTGTTTATTGTTTTGAATAGTTCTGCTAATTCTATTTAATCTCTCTTGGATTTTATCCTCATTTCCGATCATTTCTTTATAAGTTTTTTTTTCTGATAGTTTTCTTTGATCTAGTTCAGGAACTTTCCCACCTTGTGCTGACTCCAATATAAATTTTGCTAGATTACCGTTCATTTCTTTACTTGCTTCCATTCCACCATGAAGCCAGGAGTAATTATTTTGTATACATTATAGAAAGAAATTCCTTAATGATAAATATTTCCGTCAGGCCAAGGACTTGAACCTGTGATCGATGGAAATAATGATAAACAATAAACTATTTTAACTATTCCAGTGGCAGAGCAAATTCGATATAAAAAAGTATTTGTGGAAAATGAAAATCATCAGAGTTAGTAATAAAAGTATCATCAAATGGCCTAGTGTTATATACTTTCAGTAGGATATATGTAAATTGCCATATTTATGTATTTATGTGTTCGTGTATATACATTACGTATATATATATTTACATATGTATATGTATATATATACATATATATATATATATATATATATATATATACTGTATATACTGTATATATATAATTATATATCTATAATTAATATATATATATATGTATATATATATATATATATATATATATATATATATATAGGTATTACCATACTGTATATATATATATATATATATATATATATATATATATATATATATATATATATATATATATATATATATATATAAGTATCCGAATATATACTTATGCTGTATATAGATACACATAGTTATACATCCATATTCATAAAAATATATGTATATAATGTTTATATATATATATATATATATATATATATATATATATGTATATGTATATATCTCTGTGTGTATATACTGTATATGTGTGTGTGTGTTTAAACGCTATTTCTACATTAATGTATGTGTACTGTATATACACATGAATCTATTACAACAACAGCAACAGCAACAACAAATGAAGCCATTTTAGGCCTCCGACATTTCAATTCATTTGTAGGCTTTGATCAATTTTCGTCACCAAGGTGCCCACTGCGAATTAGTGAATATGGGAGATATTCATTTGATTGCTCACAGCAAACCAACCTAGTTTAGGTTGCCCTGACTAGAACTGCTTTGCAGAT
>NC_090725.1:793833-816333 GCF_036898095.1 Palaemon carinicauda | reverse complement strand
AAAGAACCCTTTCTAGATATACTCTTTCTAAAAAATATATATAAATTTCTACAGAGGCGTAAAATACTGAATTGTTTGTAATGATATATTGTAATAAAAATAAACTGACTTGCCTTTGTCCTGATAGTTGTAAACATGTTGAAGTTATTTGTCGTAGAGAGTTTCCTGTGATTATTTCTTGAAAGAGATTTAGTAAAAAACGTAGATATTAAGAGGATTATCCCAGTTCATTCCATATCAGAGCTATTCCACTTTGCTCCTGGTTGACTTATCTATTTTGGTCCTATTCTAATCAGCCAATCTCAGGTTTGGTCTCCATGGTGCCCTCCCCACGCCCCTGGCACCCTCCCCACGCCCCTGGTGCCCTCCCCACGCCCCTGGCACCCTCCCCAAGACCCTGGTGCCCTCCCCACGCCCCTGGCACCCTCCCCACGCCCCTGGTGCCCTCCCCACGCCCATGGCGCCCTCCCCACGCCCCTGGCACCCTCCCCACGCCCCTGGTGCCCTCCCCACGCCCCTGGTACCCTCCCCACGCCCCTGGTGGTGCCCTCCCCATGCGGTGCGTAACTTAGTATTTTACATCATTTAGGGTGAATTCCTGACTAGAGAGAAAATTACTAATGAAAAAAAAGAGCAAATTTGAATAGCCTTAGATCACTCTCTCTTCTAGAATGAATGGTGGAAATAAAAGAAATTAATATGTAGTTCTCCTTGGGGTCGGATGTCTTACTGGAGTGTTCATTCTGCGAAAGGGTGTTTTTTTTTTTTTTTTTTTTTTTTGCGAAAGGCTGTACGTTTGAGTAAAATTTCACTTTTGCAGAAAAAGCAATGCGATTAGAATATCAGTTTGTCTGTGACAAAAGTGATATGAAATTCTATAAAAAAAAAAATTGTCTTTCGAAGTAAATTTTTACGATGAACAACGCAAATTATGGATTTTATTCTTGGAATCTTTACAATTCCAAGTAGCATAACAAGAAGAGTTTTGATCTTCATGCTATTGGAGTACGTGCATCCTTAAATCTATTAAGAGATAATTAGTCGGGTATAATGCTAAATCAATAAAGTGCTTCATTACCATAAGATAAACTGAATCTAATCTATTATGTTAAATATATGAATAATAATCTTAGGAATAATTTGTCATTAATTGTTATTTTTAATTTGATAAATTGGAGTCTACAGAATCTCAGAATCACAGTAAAATTTACCATAAAATGGTTTTAAGAATTTAATTCTATTGAAAACAAGTCCCATCATTCCGACAGTAGAATTCATCAACTAATTCCATGTAGAGGGTGAAAATTAATCATGTTAAAACATCTCTAACCAATTTTTGTGAAAAATGTTTAGACCTATAGTCCATTTCTTTTAGCGAGGCATATTTGCACCGACTCGCAGCAGTGCCCTTTTAGCTCGGAAAGGTTTCCTGATCGCTGATTGGTTAGAATGATCTTGTCCAACCAATCAGCGATCCGGAAACTTTTCCGAGCTAAAAGGGCACCGTTGCGAGTCGGTGCAAATATACCTCGCTAAAAGAAATGGACTAAAGTGTGCCGGAAGTAGTCGGATATTCACTTATTCTGTTATACAAAGTAAATTCTGCATATCATGTATTTTGTTTACTAAAAGAAATTGATAATTCTATTGGAATATCTTGTTAAATTTAGTAATTATAACATAACGAAATAAATTTTTCTGGAGCAAGTTCTTGATTAATTGTTCTCTTAATACCATAACATTAAAAAGTTATAACTAATTTTGGTAAATGTAACTCAGGTGTCACATTTTTCAGTGGAATTGTGTATTGTCAAATTGTCCACCATCTGCACACACTTTTTGGACCTTCACTATACCTCTGTTCCTGCTTCCTTTCTTCCATCTTACATTGTAGCCTCTCAAGGTAGAATTGTGAGTAATTCCTCCAGTTCCACCTTTTTCATGATTGCACTTCTCTATTGATTCTCGAATCTCTATCTTGCAGTGTAACACAGTGGCTTCTATGTTGGATCATCAGACCAGACTTTCACGAATCAAAGGAGACAATTTCTCCAGCTGTCTCATTTCTCGGGGAGGGTTTTATAATATGCACTAGAAAGTTTATTTGATAACACTGATATAAATGCTTGAAATTTTAATTTTTCAAATTGTTGTAGGTTTGAAACCTATTTGTTGGACTGGATTTAGAGAAAACCCTGTTAGCAGTTCACTTGAACACTATAAACAATAATCTTATGATAAAATGCCAATATCCTTGGTAAGTGCTTGCAAATATTGTAATTCAAGATTATCAACGACGATGGCAAGCAATGGTATACGAGAAACTCATAAATTTTACCCATTTAAGAAACTAATTTCTAGAATCCTTGGACGTTGAGTCCTTATTTATCAACATCCCTGTCAATGAAACCATCGCCTTAATGATGGACCCTGCGTAAACTATAGGTAACCAGCCACGCCGCCCCTCAATGCCCTGGAAGCCGCCCTCTGTACGCTGCTGGAGATATGTGATTAGAAGGTACTCTACATGACACACTGTGGACAGACGTAGGCCTACATTCAAAAGAGAGGTGCGCAATGGGATCCTTGTGGGAGCACTTTTTGGAAACTTCCACAGGAAGCTTGTAGAAAAGTGGGTTTTCTCCAGAATAAACTAATCTGAAGGATATGTGCCCTATATCGACGACACTAATCGAACCTACTTTCTCACAAGATATTGAGGAACTTCAACACACATTTGAGGAGTGCTACTCCCTCCACTTTACTTTGGAACATAGTCTGAATAGGCATCTTCCGTTCCTCGATGTCCTTTTGGAGTGCACTAGAACTGGATTTCATATATCAGTGTATATCAAACTGACAAGCCTTAGCATCTGTCTGAATAGTAAGAGTGAATACCCATCTGTATACAAGTCTAGCACGATCACGGCATTTGTAAAGAGGGCTATTTCTTACTTTTCCTCTCTAGGGGCTACCCATGACGAATTTTACAATGGGCCTCAGGTCCTCGTTAATAATGGGTATCTCAACAGGCAAGTGAACCATGAGATTAGAAAATCCCTTGAACAACCCGGCCCTTACAACACAGCTAAGATAGAGCATTATTATAAAGACTCAATACACAAGAACTACCAGGAAGATGAAAAGGCCTTCAAGAATATTGAACGAAATAACATCACGACCGCACAAGAAAATATGTGGTTGGACTTCGTGATTTACTATTAATCAGCTAAAACTAAAAACCTGGTAATGAAAAATGATCCTGCCTCTCAAGAATACTAATGAAGTATACCTCTACTATTGCCACGTCCCAGGATACCCCGACAGCTACATCTGTATGACTACAATGTTGTTATCAAAGTGACAGTCTTGCCACGTCCAAGGTACCATCAAGGCACATTAGCAGCATTATAAGAGAACACCTTGTCAGCAATATTGATTTCATTGTCAGTGCTCCTGACAGCAGGTGCCTCTGAATACTGGAGGCTCTCCTTATGCAGCAGGAGAAACCAGTTCTTGATACGACCCAAGAAATGTTTCTCCTGTCGACCTGCCATCGGAGCATCACCTCCCCTTGTCAATGGATGGCCGTACCAACAGAGATATCACCAACCGTGACACCACCGATGAGCATAGCAGCAGTCTTCTTATAACCAAGACAAAGAGCACTTTATTTTAATCTGGACTTTCTCCTCGGTCACTCACTCTCAAGTAACTCAGAGTACACAGTCAACGACCTCCTCATAGCTACTTCCTTCGCCCTCAGTGCAACAACAGCCACTGAAAATTCGACACCCAGATCTGACCCTATATAAATGCCAGCAGCAAAGCCTTTATCTCTACGGGCTGCAAGATTGCAAAAGCCCGTGTCTGGCCAAAAGGGCCAGGCAATCTTCAACAGAACAGAACAGCCTTTATCCCTCAGTTACTGTCTAGCCTGACGATAAGCTGGAGTACTTCACTGCGCAAAATGTGTCACTTCCAAAACTTCACAGTCTACCTACGTCCAAGATAAACGGATTACTGATCTAGGAACGTCTCTGGACATCGACCAGAATACAAAATTATCTTTTGTGTTCTCTGTTCATACTATGCTCTTCGTACATATCATGCACTGGGTGCTGTGTGTACTGTGTACTGATAAGTATGTACTGTATCTTGGATTAACAAAGTGCATTAACACTTGTTCTATGTGTACTGTATTTTGTGTTTTAAAGTGCTTTAACAGTTGTTCTGTCTGTATACTTATATTTTCGAGTAAAGAAAGTGCATTAACTCATGAATTTACGTATCCTCTACTGAATGATGGGAATAGCACAGCTACTGGTGGAACGCTGTGTCGTAGAAAAGAAGAAAATTAGTACTATAGAGAAAGTCTTGTAAAAAAAAAAATGCCACTAAGGCAGCAATAGTTTCAATAAAGCATGGCTTAAACGGGGTCTCTTGCCTACGTAAAGAATCTGAATAGCAATTTTGGTCAAAACACCCAAAATCTCATAGTCATTTGATACAAGTAATTCAAAGGCAATCCTTTTTATAATTTTCTTGTACCAGCTCTGTGAAAATTACCAAGAGTTTTTGTTCTTGGTAATAATAATGCTCTAGATCCGATTCTAAATTTTATAACTTGCTGTAAAAATATTGCCATGATTCTATAAATTCCTAAGTATAATTCTGAGAAAAAAAATCCGTACATTTGACACTAAAGAGTTTTTGAAAAGACTAAGTGTTTTTCTTGCATAATCAATGTACTGTAGGTCATTGGTAATTCTACGATGGAAAAACTATGACTTTTCCTATTATTATTATTATTATTATTATTATTATTATTATTATTATTATTATTATCAAGCTACAACCCTAGTTGGAAAAGCACAATGCTATAAGCCCAAGGGCTCCAACAGGGAAAATAGCCCAGTGAGGAAAGGAAACAGGGAAAAATTAATTTTTTTAAGAGTAACAACATTAAAATAGATATCTCCTCTATAAACTAAGAACACTTGAACAAAACAAGAGGAAGAGAAATAAGATAGAATAGTGTGCCCGAGTGTACCCTCAAGCAAGAGAACTCTAACCCAAGGCAGTGGAAGACCATGGTACAGAGGCTATGGCACGACCTAAGATTAGAGAACAATGGTTTGATTTTGGAGTGTCCTTCTCCTAGAAGAGCTGCTTACCATAGCTAAAGAGTTCCTTCTACCCTTACCAAGAGGAAAGTGGCCACTGAACAATTACAGTGCAGTAATCCCATGAGTGAAGAAGAATTGTTTGGTAATCTTAGCGTTGTAAAGTGTATGAGTGCAGAAGAGAATATGTAAAGAATATGCCAGACTATTCGGTGTGTGTGTAGGCAAAAGCGAAAATGAACCGTAACCGGAGAGAAGGATCCCATGTAGTACTGTCTAGCCAGTCAAAAGACCCCATAACTCTCTAGCGGTAGTATCTCAACGGGTGACTGGTGCCCTGGCCGACCTACTACGATTGATATTATAAAAAAAAGGTCATAAATAAAGATTTTTCTGTAGCTCTCTCCTATTAAAATCTCGTAAATTTAGTAAACGATAAAGAAAATAAAGGTAATTTGGACGTTATACAAAACAAGATTACCTATTCCCTCTGATTATTGTTTATTCATTTGTTCAAAAGCCTGGACTATATGAAAGACTTAGCCCTTCTGATCAGAACTGTATATAATTTACTTTAAACGGATTGTCTTAATGAAGATATTATCTTCTAATGCCTTTATGGATGATAACGGTGCCTTCGCCACCACCCCCACATCTCTCTCTCTCTCTCTCTCTCTCTCTCTCTCTCTCTCTCTCTCTCTCTCTCTCTCTCTCTCTCTCTCTCTATTGGGTTTCTCATATTATATCAAAAGTTTTGCTATCAATAAAAAAGAGAAGTGATACAATTATAATACCTGAAAATTGTATTACTGTAGTAAAGAGAGGAGAAAGGTAGTACTGTACAAGAATTAATTTGTCGTAGTTGGCAGTATTTTGGGAAAGCTCCGAAAATATAATGCTTGAGAATTTTCATGAGGACACCGTAATTGTAGTTCCCTCAAGGGAGTTCTCTGTAGAGAGAGTATAGTGGAGCAGATAACTGTAACAAGCACCGAAATTGGAACACATACTCCGAGGTGATTGGTCTTTTGATAAAACTCATTAGGCATAGGAAAATTCAAGGTGGCTGCCGTTTTTCAAGATGGTTGCCATTGAATATACAGAAATATTGCACATGCCAATAATATCACAAAGGCTTTCCTATCTTGGTATTAAGTTATTCATTTTCTACTGTGTAAAATCTACTCAGAATCTTCCTTGTACCTATCAGTCCCGGAATCATAATTGGGGCACCATCAGTCCGATATACTATTGGATGTACATGTAGGCAGTATGCTTATACTTATTTGCCATATTTTGTCTTGCTGCCTGGATTAGTATACGACAACACTTCTAAACCTCACATCTGCAGCCGTACAATGCCATGCAGGTCAGATCAAAATAGTAGCCTTTACTTCAACAATAGCATTCAGACTTGCATCCACATTTGGTCAGCTGCTGGCAACTCTCTGCTCTGTTCAAACAAGCTTCCACAGATCTCCTTTCTTTGTCCAGCCCCAGCTGGCAGGAACCAGCATTTCTGGTTGATGTACTGTTGACTGATTCCAAATGCAGCCCGTCTAGTAGGCAACATACATTTTAAATGGCTTCATTGCTGCTCGGATTGGAGAAATGGCTTTGTATGGCCTCTTCCTTTTAGCAAACATGTCTAACCTCACATCATCAACACCTTCAGTAGTGCTGGGTCTGTCGCACATCATGACCACAAACTTCTTCAAGGTCTCCAAACCTTCATCATCCACTGCTAGTAGGTACTAGCTAAGTTTGCTGAAGACACCGGAACCCACATCAAAAACATCCCAGGTTTGCCAAGCAGACTTCTTTCCTTTGCCGCAGAATGCTGAAACGACATCGCAGCCAGTGAAGTCATGGAAGAAGAGCATCCCTTTGCTTTTTTCTGCAAGATTTCTACAGAAGACATGTGTAGGAACCCCCTCAGGTTATGGCATTGGCCAAAGGCAACCCACAACTGTTGCAGACCTAGTTCCTGCAATGCTTGCAGAACACTTACTGCAGTGACAACAACATCTGTGTCATTGGCTTTTACTATGATGACTTTCGTGACTGTTTTTGTTGAGAGCCTGGTATGCACAAAGATATGCATATCAACTTCATGACTGCATGGTGCCACCCCAGCCAGATTGATAATGTGGTTGCTGACAGCATCTTCTTCCTTGGTCACAATGACCAAATTTGGAGTGTCCACATGTGCAATCTTATCTGACAGAAATTTGAACAGTTAGGCAGTGATGTCCTTTTCTCTCAGGAAGTGTCACTAGTCTGAGGAATTTTGACCTCTCTTGTCAACCGGCAGCTCACCCCACGTCTCCGATTTGATGGCTAGTTGACATCAAAGACGTCTGTTCTTTAGTACTTGGTAAAGTATGCTTGTATTTTCTTTGGACTCCGTAGGAGCAAACTGTTCACCAACGTTACACCATTAACGATAATGGTGTCATCTGGCTCTACTTCTGAGGATATAGCTTGGCTCTCAAACATATTAGTGAGGAAGGATTTTTGACAAGTGTGGAGCTTTCCACCATCACTGAAGGCAGCTGGATGTGACTGGTTGTCATGACGAAGAATTACTTCAAGTCACATTATCTACTCTGGCATTCTTTGTACCTTGCATAGCAGTTTTACTGAAGCAGATGAGTGATTGCTACATTTGTCTTCGATCGCCAAACATCTGTTGAGATTTGATGTCTAATTTGTCTTCGATCGCCAAACATCAGTTGAGATTTGATGTCTAATTTGTCTTCGATCGCCAAACATCAATTGAGATTTGATGTCTAATTTGTCTTCGATCGCCAAACATCAGTTGAGATTTGATGTCTAATTTGTCTTCGATCGCCAAACATCAGTTGAGATTTGATGTCTAATTTGTCTTCGATCGCCAAACATCAGTTGAGATTTGATGTTTACTCAGTGTTCAAGTATGGCCGCTTACTGAAGAAGAGTGAGTGGAATGGGAAGACAATTTTGCGAAAAACAATTATTTGTATTACAATTATTTGAAAATCTTCTCTTTCGAAAACCAACTGTAGGAAAACAGTTGTCTGAATGTAATATTTTTCACACTCACAATTAACAGAAATACAAAATATTTGAATAAACTATTTTTTCTTAATGATTTTTTTCGCATCCATAACATACCTCATCCATCCTATAGGGGAATAGGTTTATTAAGGATTAAGTTAGATTAATAACTAATTAGATTATGATTTATCAAGATTTCATTAACGTATTTTCTTTGACAAACTTACTTTCAATGGAATACAACATTTTATGAGTAAAAATATCCAATATAGAAACATAGGAAGGAAATCCGACCATTTATTATTCCCTTAGACCATTGGCTAGCGTACGAAGATATTTGATCACATCTTGGTATTTTTCAAAGATGTCAAATAGTATCTTCATACATTTTGCAGTTTCCTTATTTTTCCGAGTGATTCTCTCACATCATTCACCGCTATTTAAATGTGCAATTCTAATTTCATTGAGAGAGTGTTCTGTCTTGAGAGGTCCAATGAATTTCCACAACAAATAACAGATATAGACGAATCTCTAGAAACTAAATGAATATACGTACTAAGAACAGACACAGCAAGTGCTTTCCCATGCCAAGAGACCGAAATTAAAAGAAGGATAAGCATTGGATTGAGAGCTTTTTGTATACAAAAGGAGATTATGAAAAGTAAAATACCACTTTCACTTAAAAGAAAAGTATTAACTTATGCATCAAATTGGAGCCTTACGAAAGTCTTAGAACATAAGCTAGTTACAACTCAAAGAGCTATGGAAAGAATAATGATGGGAATAAAACTAAGAGATAAAAATGAGCCACATGGATACGAGAGCAAACTAAAGTAGAGGACAATCTAACAACATGTAAGAAAAAGAAATGGACATGGCCACGATATATAATGAGCATGACAAAAAAATAGATGGACATTAGTAATATCAGAATGGGTCCCTAGAGATTGCAAAAGAAGCAGGGGAAGAAAGAGAAGACGAATGATTAACGAACTAAAAAAAGTATGCTGGTGTGGACTGGTATAGAAAGCTAATAAACAGACGCAAGTAAAAGACAGGGCTAAGGCCTTTGTTCTGCAGTGGACTAGTAACACTGATGATGAAGATGATAATGATGATGCACATACACACATACACACACACACACACATATATATATATATATATATATATATATATATATATATATATGTACAGGTATCTATATATATATATATATATATATATATATATATATACACACAGGTATATATATATATATATATATTTATATATATATATATATATATATATATATGTACATGTATATATATATATATGTATATATATATATATATATATATATATATATATATATATATACAGGTATATATGTATATATATATGTGTATATATATATATATATATATATATATATATATATATATATATATATATATTTATTCGGTATTAAATGCCATTCGTGGGTGATATTTACATTAATTAAAATCACGTGTGCTTGTGATATATGTTCATATATATATATATATATATATATATATATATATATATATATATATATATATATATGCGTGTGTGTGTGTTGCATACACACATACATATTGTTTATGTTGATTTAGAGTAATCTTTTATGAGTAATGCCAGTGCATAAATGTCAGTATGCATAAAGCACATTCAGTGGTATCGTCATTCATTACTACTTATAGTTAGCTTGATGGTCTGAAAACCGAGTCCTATTTGTCCCCGATATGAACCTTTTTACCCCCGGGGTATTTGGAAATTTCCAACCCTTAACCCCCAGGGGGTTATTTTTTTCCCAGCACATTTTGCAGTATATTTTTTTTTTTAAATTGCTCTAACAGCCTTAATTTTTGTCATAGAGAGGTCAGGTTGGTCTCATTCTCTTGGAAAATGCCTGAATTTTCTCAAAAAATTATCAAAAATATGAAAAAAAAAAATTTATAGCATTTTTTTGCAAGGACGTACCGGTATGTCCATGGGGGTAAAGGGATGGCTTTTGTAAAACATACCAGTACGTCCTTTGGGGGTTAAAGATGCTGCAAAAGCAAAGATAGACTTTATTGATTTATAGCCCCTTAAATAGTCTTGACATTAATGGAACTTTCTTTTATTAGAAAATAATATATCCCTTATTAATGCCATAATCATAATTTGTTCACAGTCGGTAATCTAAAGATATTGGAAGGCACAATTACTTTAGGCATCTTCATGAATAACAGTGATGACGAAAAATGAATAACACTTAAACAGTTACTTTAGGCATCTTCGTGAATAACAGTGATGACGAAAAATGAATAACACTTAAACAATTACTTTAGGCATCTTCGTGAATAACAGTGATGACGAAAAATGAATAACACTTAAACAATTACTTTAGGCATCTTCATGAATAACAGTGATGACGAAAAATGAATAATACTTAAACAGTTACTTTAGGCATCTTCATGAATAAGAGTGATGACGAAAAATGTATAACACTTAAACAGTTACTTTAGGCATCTTCATGAATAACAGTGATGACGAAAAAATGAATAACACTTAAAAGTAATTTGAAGGAAATTAGAAATGACTTTTGAATAAATTTCAAGTACACAAAATAAATTTAAGATAGTTCAGCTAGCAATGACGATATCTGCAGAGAAAAGGGAAATCAAATAATTTGAATGTAAAATACTTAGTAGTAGATGAACGCCATACTGAGATTTGCTGATAAATAATTGTTCAATGGATTACTAAAATTAGTAGGTTATGGAGATGCATGTAATGTCATATAAAAGGGAAATCCTATGTTATGCGTTAAAAGTAATAATTAAGTGAAATTAATACATGTGAAAAACATTGTTCATAAAAAGTAAATGTCAGGAAATGTGAATATGTGCTCTGTTAATTCTTAGTTCCCAGAGATCATGAAAAACGGGGTTTTACTTAACATAAGTTTTATTTTTCTCTGTTTCCTACAAAAAAAAAAAAATACAATGTGGTAGTCATCCGCTGAGATACTACCGCTAGAGAGTTATGGGGTCCTTTGACTGGCCAGACAGTACTACATTGGGTCCTTCTCTCTGGTTATGGTTCCCTTTTCCTTTGCCTACCCATACACCGAATAGTCTGGCTTATTCTTCACAGATTCTCCTTTGTCCTTATACCCCTGACAACACTGAGATTACCAAACAATTCTTCTTTGCTCAAGGGATTAACTACTGCACTGTAATTGTTCAGTGGCTACTTTCCTCTTGGTAAGGGTAGAGAAGACTCTTTAGCTATGGTAGTGCCATAGCCTGTGTGCCGTGGTCTTCCATTGTCTTGGGTTAGAGCTATCTTGCTTGAGGGTACTCTCTGGCACAGTATTCTATCTTATTTTTCTTCCTCTTGTTTTATAGTTTATGTAGGAAACATTTATTTTAATGTTGTTATTGTACATAAAATATGTTGTTTTTCTTTGTTTCCTTTCTTCACTGGGCTATTTTCCCTGTTGGAGCCCCTGCCTTATAACATCATGCTTTTCCAACTAAGGTTGTAGCTAAGCAAGTAATAATAATAATAATAATAATAATAATAATAATAACAATGATAATAATGATAATAATAAAAATAATAATAATAATAATATACCTGACCATGTTATAGCTGTTAGTCTTTGTAAATTTGTAAATCAATTAAATGGTAGAATAAACTAATGATTTGGGGGTCTTGGATCACTAGGTGGCTTCATAAATGAAGCTATAATAACAAGCGCATTGTGCAAATCTAAAAAACAAAATCACATCAGGGTTTCAGTTTTACTATAATACGACTCAAAATGTAACTCTACCGTATAGGGTACACTCGGGCACACTATTCTATCTTATTTCTCTTCCTCTTGTTTCGCTGAAGTTTTTATAGTTTATATAGGATATATTTATTTTAATGTTGTTACACTTCTTAAGATATTTTATTTTTCCTTGTTTCCTTTCCTCACTGGGCTATTTTCCTTGTTGGAGCCCCTGGCCTTATAGCATCCTGCTTTTCCAACTCGGGTTGTAGCTTAGCAAGTAATAATAATAATAATAATAATAATAATAATAATGATAATAATAATCATAATAATAATAATGATAATAATAATGATAGTAGTAGTAGTAGTAGTAGCCAGGTAGTTGCTAGTGTGTATCTCATGCGGTGTATTGTAGGCATTACTAAAAGATCTATACAGCGTCTCCTCGGCCCCTGGAAGCACCCATTTTTTTAGCCATCCATTTTACGTCTGCTCCCGCATACTAAATAACGGATTCCCTCTCATTCCTTGCTGCCCAACCTCTTTTAACTTTTACCTTACGTAAATCACATCAAAAGGTCACTCATCTCGTACCAGCTGCGTACCAAAAATCCTTCAAAACTCATGGCAAGTTCTCCAGCTGTAAAGTCAATATTTAAAAGCACCAGCTGATCTATGAGGGATATTTCCCCTTTCTCATTCCCCTCTTTTCCCTTGCCCAAGTTTGTCTCAAATCCTCTTGAGACAGGCAAGAGGAGGAGGAGGAGGAGGGGAAGTTTTTTTTTTTTTTTTTTTTTTTTTTTTTTTTTTTTTGAGGGGAATTTTTTTTTTTTTTTTGAGGAGGAGGAAGAGGAGGGGAAGTTTTTTTTTTTTTTTTTTTTTTTTTTTTTTTTTTTTTTTTTTTTTTTTTTTTTTTTTTTTTTTGAGGGGATTTTTTTTTTTTTTTTTTTTTTTTTTTTTGAGGAGGAGGAGGAGGAGGAGGAGGAAGAGGGGAAGTTTTTTTTTTTTTTTTTTTTTTTTGCTAATAACTAGAGATAAATTCTTTGAAAACCATCCATGCATATAATATGATTTGGATCAGTAGAATTGGCTGTTGAAAGAGTACTGTCTTGGATGAATCTGAAAGTAAACGATTGCAATATTATTCTTTTTAATTGCATCATTTTAGATAATCAATAACCCCATCAAGAAAACCATGACAATATTTTTTGTTTCTTTGCAATGTCACATTGTATCGAATTTTATCTTGAGAAGAATAAAAGTTTATGAAATTTGATTTTGTTTGCAATAGCTGTGTCCAACGAATGATGACCAAGAATGAACAGGATGAGGTAACATAACTAAGTACTGAAAGACCAATGAGCAATACACAGAGGTGTCAGGTAATCGAATTCTGCTGAATTGAATGAAGCTAAACTGAGTTTTGTTCTCTTTGCCTTGCCTGATATGACAAACTATGGTCCATTTCTTTTAGCGATGCACATTTGCACCGACTCGCGGTGATGCCCTTTTAGCTCGGAAAAGTTTCCTGATCGCTGATTGGTTAGAATGATCTTGTCCAACCAATCAGCGATCCGGAAACCTTTCCGAGCTAAAAGGGCACCGCTGCGAGTCGGTGCAAATATGCATCGCTAAAAGAAATGGACTATAGGAATAAACGAGTCTTAGTACTACATAGTTATATAGTGGAGCATATAAGCCATACAATCGTTCATTTGATAATACAAATATGAAATTTGGTAAATATATTGAATGGGGTAAACTTTAATAAAAAATATGCTAGCCAACTGAAATTCCCTTGCGACTTAGGTGACCATTTTCCAAGATGGCTGCCAAATGAGAATAGTGAAATAAAAATGCCAATATATTTTGTATAAATAGCCACAGTTCAATCCTTATTTGGATAGATTAGGGAGTTCTTTGAAATACTGGATCCCATTTAACATATTGTCCCAAAATAAGATCTACCTGATTTATTGTCCCAAAATAAGATCTACCTGATAGACTACTTATTTTGCATGTTCCCTTGATGAAGTTTTAGTTGGTGAAATAAGTTCGAGTTCCTTTTGGAGATGATTGTATTCTAGTAATGATACATCATCAATAGTGTTTTCTCAGACGAATATGCAAAATCATACAGAGGCGAACATGCTGCTTCCTCCGGTGCCTTAGATGACCGCAGAGGTAGCATCAGTAGGGGATTCAGCACTATGAGGCTTCATCTGTGGTGGATAATGTGGGAGGGTGGGCTGTGGCATCCTAGCAGTACCAGCTGAACTCGGTTGAGTCCCTTGTTAGGCTGGGAGGAACGTAGAGAGTAGAGGTCTTTTTTTTTGTTTTGTTTCATTTGTTGATGTCGGCTACCCCCCAAAATTGGGGGAAGTGCCTTGGTATATGTATGTATGTATGATTCTGGCCTTACTCAGAAACGGATATTAATATTTGCTACCCAACAGAACACAAGTATTCTTACAAATAGTGACCGTTTGAATTGTGATGGGACCTTGACTTTGAACTATTTTACTAAATATACATAATCCATGGCTTCAAGGAAGATGTAACTCCATTAATTTATGCCTTATTGACAAAAAAAATGGAATCAGCTTATAGTATACTGTTAGAGAAGATTGAAGAGCATGCATCATTTTTTATTCCATCGTCTATAAACACTTGACATTAAACTTGCTATGATAAAGGTATACAGAAAGAAAAACTCCAACTACTGTTTTAAAAGGATGTTTCTGCCATTTTTCACAATGTATCTTTCGTGTGATATGATTGTAACCGCATTTTGAATTATTTTGTGATAACGATGTCTTTCCGCTGGAATCACAAGCTATTTTGAGGCTACCTGACAGAAGAAATCGCCAAAGACCCACAAAAAATGGAGCTTGCTATTTGAAATGTATATAAAGCCGTTTTGAATTATGTACCGAACACTAAAAATTCACTTGAAGGATGGCGCAGGACATTTAAAGGTTTAAAGGTCGCTCATGAATGGCAGAGGCAAAGGACAGTGACATTGCCCTAGCAAGCAGGACAATGCCCTAGTGACTAACCATATTATATGATCAGCGCCCAAGCCTCCTCTCCACCTAAGCTAGGACCAGGGAGGGCCAGGCAGTGGCTGCTGATGACTCGGCAGATAGACCTATAGGCTCCCCCAAACCCCCCAACCTTAGCTCACAAGGATGGTAAGGTTGCAGACGCTAATGGCACTTGCGAGTGTGAGCGGGACTCGAACCCCCGACTGGCAAACACCAGGCAGAGACGTTACCAATCAGGCCACAGCAAACACATGTAGCTGGACACCAGCCCAGTGTATACGGAAATTTCTCGACTTCGTGAAGAAAGAACACAACTATAATGATATAAATATCAATCAATGTCTGGCGGGTAATTCATCACAACCACAGAGAATAATATATCACAATTCTGCTGGACGGCTAAAAAAAGATTGTTTTTCATTCATATATAAGTGTTATTGATTGTTTGCGAGCAATTGCTCCAAATGTTGCTTTTTTTATTTTTGTGAAAATTTTTGCTCTTTAATTCATCCTTTTTTAAAAAATAGTTTTAAAAAGTTTACTTGGATTATGGTGAATTGTGATTGCCGATTAATTGATCATGACGATGAATTGCTGTCGGTGAATAGTTGTCGGTGTAGGCTATTGTTGTCAGTGATTTGTTTTTCGATAAAACCACCGGCTTCCTTTAATTTGATATTGCATCCTCTTCTTCACAAAAAAAAAAAAGAAAAAAAAAAAAAAAAAAATTACAGCACATTGAAGAGTCTGAAGTTCTTTATCTCTTTCCGAGGCTTTTGACCCTGATGTACTGGGAGTACGTTCTCTTCTGTTTTCTTTTCAGTTTGTTAGTCACTTCACTTCCACTCCCAGGTAGGCTTTCAGCCTGTCATTGGAATCAGTTGTCTTCTCCACTCAATTTTGTTTTCAAAAATTCCCTCTCTTCTCAGCTGTTCAATTGTTGGCATGTTGTTCTTTGTCAGAATCTCTTCAATTCCATCCCTCCAGCGTTTACGTGGTCTACCTCTTGATCTCCTCCCACCAGGCGTCCAGTCCCATCTCTTCCTTGCAATTTTATTTCCATCCATTCTCATTAAATGCCCCAGCCATCTCAGTTTGTTAGTATTGAACAAAAGTCTGCAGCTGCTATAATAGTTTGCATTATTTTGTATCAATGTAGTTTCTATGCCTTCTTTATCCTCTAATTGTGCTGGATCAAATGATATTGGCATGACAGTAACAGCATGAAACAATAGTTATGAGAATTATAAAATTAGTGTTTCACAACTTTTATCTTCTTGACAAAGACATTTACTCCAGGCAGCTTACCTTTTTTGGTTTGGCCTCCATGCGGAGATATGTTGAAGCTTCTGAGCTGGCTTAGGGTTCATCCTTTTACTAACCTTGCTCAATTAATATAAGGATTAGGTTTAAGCTTTTGCCATATGCCTAACCTCGTGCGATCTGTTCCCCATACGGATAATGTTAAAGCCCCGGATGATTTTGGGCTGATTAGATAGCGCTTGGAATACTAAGCTTACAATTTACCTGATAATGAGTTTCACAGCAGTGTCCTGACCAGTTAGCCCTGGTACCAAAAAACAGACACCCTCCTTGATCTACCTCTATAATTCACTTTCAATTTTCCTTCATATGCGATAATAATCTTTACACTGATATTGAGCTCCATCTGCTCAAAGTAACTTATTTGTTGGCGCCCAAACTTTTCGTTCGGAATTAGACTATTGACTTGACTGGAAGATCAGCTCTATAGCTTGCAACCCTGTGGGACATTACATAGACAGAAAGGGTTTATCCTCTGAGGTTTTCATTAGTATCCTTTCACCGTAGCAAAAGTTGGAAATAAATGGACAGAGATCGGCTATTCATTATTTATGGCTGCTTTTTTTTTTTTTTTTTTTTTTTTTTTTTTTTTTTTTTTTTTTTTTTGTGCTGGCGGCCATAGAATATCCAATGGAGAACACTGTCTTCTCAAAAAGTGAAGTACAGATTATATTCATAGCAAAAATCACAAAAAGCTTTCCCACTAATTGAAAGACTGAGGTCATCAAGTCAAAGACGTCATATAGAGTGAGACATCTTGATGATCATAAGAAGTTGCTTAAATAGAATATAGAACAGAAAAGACATCAAATTTGGATTAAGAGAAAGATAAGGATTCAGGAAAAGAAAGATAAGGATTCAGGAAAAGAAAGATAAGGATTCAGGAAAGCCAATTGTTGCCGAAAGCAATTCCACTCCTGTAGGTTGACAGGAAAATCAAAGGATTTCAAGTACATTAGTCTATAGATCAATATTTGTGATACCTCTTTTTCTCGATTGCCATCAAACGTTCCAGCATTTACTGTAGAAAAATAAAATTAGTCTTTGTAGTTTTTGAACTCGCAATCCGGATGTCAAATGCCGTCCAGTATTTCATTCTGTCATTTAAAGACTCAATTTATTCTCAACTTTTTCTTCTTTTATGCATTTAGTCGATACCGATTATTGCTACGTCTAATTCCACTACCTGTAATCCTCTGAAGACCAAACATGAATAAAAGAAACGAGAAACTCGTCTCCGAACATCTGTCGGCGTGTGACCGTAGTGTCAAATTGATTCTACATATTTTTTTCTATGTTTTTTAGCGGGAAGATAAAAAATTGTTGGAGTTAGCGATTAGCACAGAAAAAAAATACGGGCAATGAAGGCGCAGTAAATGTCATCCATCTGTGTCATGTCCTATTACCTTCAAACTACGCAGTAATTGTAATGTATGTACTGTGCTCTTACGAAAACAGGGAAGGGAGGACCTCTAGCGGCTGGTTCCCTCAATCATCGTTCGACCAAGGTATCGTACTGATGTGTTTTTGAAGGTTCGCATCTCATCCGATCATTTCCTCTCAGATTCTTAATTTCAAAATTTCTTAGTGCGGTTATAAAATCTCTTAATTTCAAAAGTTCTTAATCCGGATATAAAATCTCTTAATTTCAAAAGTTCTTAATCCGTATATAAAATCTCTTAATTTCAAAAGTTCTTAGTCCGGTTATAAAATCTCTTAATTTCAACAGTTCTTATTCCGAAATCTCTTAATTTCAAAAGTTCTTAATCCGGTTATAAAATCTCTTTTATCACGTATAAAATGACTTAGCTCTGTAGAAATTATAATGTATATAAATCACTTAAAGATCCCAAGTCTCTTACAGCACTTAAACATATTTCTTCCTGGTGGACTTCTGATTTTCTTGAAAAATCCTCGCATTCACACCCTATTCTATGAAATACAACAGTAAGTATATACAAACACACACACACACACACACATATATATATATATATATATATATATATATATATATATATATATATATATATATATATATATATATATATATATATATATATATATATATATATATATATATATATATATATATATATATATATATATATATATATATATCATCTTCTCCTACGCCTATTGACGCAAAGGGTCTCGGCTAGAATTCACCAGTCGTCTCTATTTTGAGCTTTTAATTCAATACTTCTCCATTCATCATTTACTTCGCGCTTCATAGTCCTCAGCCATATAATAATAATAATAATAATAATAATAATAATAATAATAATAATAATAATAATAATAATAATCTTTATTTCATCAATAGCCATATACAGAGTTACAGTAGGAGTACAGTGATATTACACTTATGACATCAGTAAAAAAAAAAAAAATAAGATATGCAATAACACCAGTGATTACAGCACATCATTAACATGTCTGTTTTGACGTTGTTACTTTTTTTAGAATGATTTATCGTTAATTTGTTCTCTTCATTTATTTATTTCCTTATTTCCTTTCCTCACTGGGCTATTTTTCCCTGTTGGAGCCCCTGGGCTTATAGCATCTTGCTTTTCCAACTAGGGTTGTAGCTTGGATATTAATAATAATAATAATAATAATAATAATAATAATAACAGGCTAACCACAGATTTCCACGGTCAGGAGCGTATGCAATGTTTATTATAAAAGATAACACCAGGCTTAGATGTGAAAAATGCGGTAATGGATAGGTGAAGATAAAAAAACGAAATTTAGGACCTACACATAAACAAAATATGGGACAGCAGCAATAGCAAAAATAATTTTTCCCAGTTGACATAAGGTTACATTAGAGATACGACAATGATACATTTACAACAGATGCTGAGACGGTCATCTATATTTATGGTACATAGGTAGAAGTTGTAGTAATCTGAGTAGGGCAATGATGTTACAGATACTAGGCAGGCAGTTAATTCTAATAGCCAGGCCTTCTCCATCACGAGGCTCAATACTACGCAGTACTCTAGAAATTTTATTCCAGCTGTTACCAAGTTGTGGAATGATCTTCCTAATCGGGTGGTTGAATCAGTAGAACTTCAAAAGTTCAAAGTTGGAGCAAATGCTTTTTTGTTGACCAGGCGGACATGAGTCTTTTTATAGCTTATTTATGACATATTTGTTTTTTATGCTGTTAATAGTTTATATATGACATGTCTGTTTTGACGTTGTTACTTATTTTAGAATGTTTTATTGTTAATTTGTTCTCTTCATTTATTTATTTCCTTATTTCCTTTCCTCACTGGGCTATTTTTCCCTGTTGGAGCCCCTGGGCTTATAGCATCTTGCTTTTCCAACTAGGGTTGTAGCTTGGATAGTAATAGTAATAATAATGATAATAATAAAATTACAATAACATTAACTCATAACAATGATAATAATATACATATTAATAGTAAATAAAAATAGTAAAAATAAAGATGATGACGATGATGATTTTGTTACAGCAAAAATTGTTAGGATAATGATAATAATCTGTAATAAAAAAAAAATATAATCGTAGAGCAGATAGTGTGAAGGAAATACGGGACTTGAAAGCAGAAAATTATATAATATAATAGAACAACGTTATCATAACATTACAGGAGATTATACATGAACTTATTTAGGTGATGGAGATTTTATATAGCCACACCCACAAAGATTAGTGAATACAATTCATTGCCCTGACGGTTCCCTACTCCAGGTTTCCCACAATAGCTGCACTTGCAAGCACATTATGAATTAGGGGATTTCTACTAGATCGTAGGCGGATGGTGAAACTTACTATAGAGTGTCGAATGATGGTTTTTAGGTTATGCAGTCTATTTTCAACAAACACCGCTGAAGCTGAATGTTGCCTCGGGGTTATTAGTGAGGTGTCTTAAGATATCATTATGAATGACAAAAAAAAAACCATTGAAAGACTATTTCACATCACTAGGGTACATCAGCCTTGTTGTTTTCCCATGCGATGTCATAATTGTTGGAAACGTGTTTAATCTGAACACAAGGAAATCTTTCTTGCTCGAATAACCTAAAGTACCGAAGTATCGGCAATTTAAGCTCAATTTTTGATTGGCTGATACCGATACCAGATACTGATGGTGGAGGCCGATACCGATACCAATACCGTCACTGGTGTCATGATAGTGGTCGATACTCACAAAAAAGGCCGATATTACCGATACCAGTACCAATACTATCGGCACATCACTAATATATACATACACTGTATATATATATATATATATATATATATATATATATATGTGTGTGTGTGTGTGTGTGTGTGTGTGTGTGTGTGTATATATGTGTGTATATATACATATGTGTGTGTATATTTGAATCAAAGGCTATTAATTGGGTCGGGGACTTTGACCAAACGACATTGATCTCACCAGGTTAATCCATAAGGGCAGTCTATACTTTAAATGTATTAGCACTAAAATCTAGTGTTAAAGCATTACAACATCTACCCTGTAGTGTTGTATCTAGCAACACATCCTAAAAACAATAAATAATAAGAGTATCGCGTGGAGAAGCCCCAGATAGTTTACTCCTAACCTTTAATTAAGACTTTGTTTTTACAGACGTATTTGTTTAATTTCGTTATCAGAATCGGCGGTAATGATAAATATCTTTTTGAGTTCCTTTGCCGAGAACATTGGAAACAGTACTTTGGCAAGCCATTCTGGAAGAGATCCCTCCTTTCTAAAATTTATATTTGTATCTATCCCAAAATCTATCCATTTGTTCCCAGTCATAACTTCTACTTCAAATATTAGAATTTTTGTTCTGTCTTTTATCTCCAGAGATAATAAAACAATAAAGTCGCTTATCAAATGTTTTAATTCATGCAAATGCTTCCCATTGATGAATAACTAAAATTTTTATAATAACGGACAATGCTATAAAGAGGAATAAGTACTTACATTGTTGAAGCAATATACAAACTGATAGAACATTTAACTTAACTCTGATCATATAACATCTCTATTTCATCGTCATAACATTTTTCTCACAAGATGAAAAGAAGTCCAGCATGCGGCATTTAGTTACAATGGGGAAGTTTTGGAGATGATCCCCATGAAGGTCCATATAAGTTGTAAAAGAAAGTAATGCTATTTAAAACTGGCACTGGCTCCTACTTTGTAGAATTAATGTCGCCAAATTGAAGACCGAAACACAAAGCCGAAAACGATATTGAGATATTGATCTCTCGCATTTCTAAATTACAACAGCAACGTTTTGACAACTGATGGATAAAACGTAGAACTTTCAAAGCATGCATTAGTTAAAATGTGTGGAAATCCCGAAGGGAGGGATATATTTAACAGTGACGATGTCACAAAAATTATGCTGTGTAGTTTTATATTTACAAACTTCTAGTAAGTCAACCTAACCACATGTACATTAAAGCCTATGCCATCTATTTAAGATATGTAAACACCTGCAAACAGCTCCCATCCGAAAAAAACGTTCCTACGCCTCTGATAATGCATCAAGCTCTAGGGGCTAGACGAACTGTCAAAAAGCCCCTGTCCGGAGAGAAGCTCCGGGCAATCTAAAGAAGAAGAAGAAGCGTCAAGCTGTTAAGCCAACGGCCCTGCATGGGGGGGTCTCTCTTCACCACAGAGCCACCTGGTGGATTAGCTCCTCCGGTACCTCATTATGTTCAACTTTTACGTCTTATAAATGCTTACTCTTTTATATAAGAGAGCGTGCTAGAAATAGGAATGAATGGCGAGCGATTGTGACGCAGTTCCGGTAGGCGCTGCTGCTTCCTCCGATGCATTAGATGACCGCGGAGGTAGCAGCAGTAGGAGATTCAGCAATATGAAGCTTCATCTGTGGTGGATAATGTGGGAGGGTGGGCTGTGGCATCCTAGCAGTACCAGTTGAACTCAGTTGAGTCCCTTGTTAGGCTGGAGGAATGTAGAGAGTAGAGGTCCCCCTTTTGTTTTTGTTTCATTTGTTGATGTTGGCTACCCCCCAAAATTGGGGGAAGTGCCTTGGTATATGTATGTATGTATGTATGTATGACTTATTTTGTGGCCGCTATTCACCTTTGTCATCTGCAATTTTATTCGTCATATTCTTCTTGCAGAAAAGAGAAGAGGAATCTTCTACCCTGACTCATGGGTTTCATATCTTTGGTTATCGGTAT
>NC_090725.1:781333-788833 GCF_036898095.1 Palaemon carinicauda | reverse complement strand
TGTATTATTATTATTATTATTATTATTATTGTTATTATTACTTTAGTTGTTGTTGTTGTTGCTGTTGCTGTGTTGGTAGTAGTAGTAGTAGTAGTAATAGTAATAGTGGTACCTGTATTAAAGAATAAAAATTTTCTTCAAAATGGGTGTTTCCAGACGGAGTAATTATTATTATTATTATTATTATTATTATTATTTTAGTTGTTGTTGTTGCTGCTGCTGCTGTTGTTGTGTTGGTAGTAGTAGTAGTAGTAGTAGTAGTAGTAGTAGTAGTAGTAGTAGTAATAGTGGTACCTTATTAAAGAATAAAAATTTTCTTCAAAATGGGTGTTTCCAGACGGAGTAATTATTATTATTATTATTATTAAAATTATTATTATTATTATTATTATTATTATTATTATTATTTTAGTTGTTTTTGTTGTTGCTGCTGCTGTTGTTGTTGTTGCTGTTGTTGTGTTGGTAATAGTAGTAGTAGTAGTAGTAGTATTAAAGAATAAACATTTTCTTCAAAATGGGTGTTTCCAGACGGAGAAACCCTTCTTTCTTAAATGCCTATGTTGCGAGATATGACACAACGGCTCCTTTCTCTACAGGAAGCTGACATTGGTCTGGGTCCGTTTGGAATGGCTTACACCAGGAGTCAGGTGGTCGATTTCACCATTCCTGTTTTTATCGAGATGCTTCATGTGATTGTAAAACGTCCTCTGCCCCAGCCAAACCCATGGGGATTTTTGGCACCATTTACGTAAGCTTATTTTTCTTTCATTTCGTCTGTCACAATAAAGATAAAATGAAAAATAGGCCACATACAGCATAGCTTGGTTTTTGTCTTTCAGGTGGGGTAGCTTGACCACCAACAATATCTTTTTGGTCATACTAGATAGTAGCGCGTCCTTTCAGATCTAGATATGGATCCTTATTTGGATCTGCATCATCTACAAAACACATTTGCCCTTGATCAAAATATTGAAGGACATTTTCTTTTTACTGCAAAACACGATGGACAAGTAACAATATTTTATTGAAATCAGTCCCGATTAGAGCACGATCAAAAAATAGGAAAATAATTGCCAAAATATTTCATTAGTGAGAAATAATCCTCTTGTTAGATTAGGATAACAAATAGGTTCTGAAATAGTAGTTACAAACATCCTCTATGTATATTTCCTTGAAATTCGCTTTCATGTTCCGCGTGTTTAACCTTTCTTTTATGACTCGGATATAGACCTTGGTCGTAACCATGTCCATTTCTCTAATACAAGGCTGTATGCCATTCCCTTTTAGAAATCTCATTTTTTTTTCTTTTCTTCATTTGTTAGCTCTATCTTTTCCAGAGTTTTTTTCTTATTTTTTTTTGTTAGACCCCTTTGTCCCAAATTTCTTTTTTTTTTTTTTTTTTTTTTTTTTGTTAGATCCCTTTGTCCCAATTTTTTTTTTTTTGTTAGATCCCTTTGTCCCAAATTTCTTTTTTTTTGTTAGATCCCTTTGTCCCAAATTTCTTTTTTTTTTTTTTTGTTAGATCCCTTTGTCCCAAATTTCTTTTTTTTTTTTTTTTGTTAGATCCCTTTGTCCCAATTTTTTTTTTGTTAGACCCCTTTGTCCCAAATTTCTTTTTTTTTTTTTTTTTTTTTTTGTTAGATCCCTTTGTCCCAATTTTTTTTTTTGTTAGATCCCTTTGTCCCAAATTTCTTTTTTTTTGTTAGATCCCTTTGTCCCAAATTTCTTTTTTTTTTTTTTTGTTAGATCCCTTTGTCCCAAATTTCTTTTTTTTTTTTTTTTTTTTGTTAGATTCCTTTGTCCCAAATTTCTTAATACTTGTATTTCCATTCTATATCTAAAACAAATTTATCCAATGTTGGTGCTCAAGCTGTTTCCATAGGGGTTTTGTAATTGATCCTCAGTTATCTTCCTGATTAATCTCTTTTCATCAGAGTTTATGATATGGAACAGAATCCTTTTATCTATAGTTCAATATACTAGACACTGGCCACATTGCTGTATCCGTCCTGGTTCCTGGTTCCTGGTTCCTATTTCCTCACTCCGTAAAATAAGTTTGCGGGCACTCTATCGCCTTATAGAGAGGTGCAAAGCTTCTAAGCTAATTCTTATTATTGTAATTGAGCTTATTTTACCTGTACCATAAATAGATTAATAATGAAATTCTCAATCTTTTCTCTTATCTCATTCTACCTTGAAATCAGATAGGATAACACCTTGCTGTCATCAGTTTTGGCAACCTATTGTGGTCAGTATGGACTTTTTAAATTCGTCTTTCGTGTGCATTGCCCTACTTATAAATGTTACCAGATCCCTGCTAGGATTTTGCAACGTATCTATACTTATGTCTAGTTCACCCTCGCGCATGTACTCTTGACATTACTAATGGGTCATTGCAACGGCCCATCAGCCCGTAGCTACCCCCGAGTCCTTAGTTTTCAACTATTCTTCCATTCTATCTTTCTTTCTCCCATCTTGCTACCCAACTTCTTTTTACTTTAAACTGCATAAAGCATCAGCTGGGATTTTCCCAGTTGCGCATCGAAAGGCTTCCCGGGGCCAGAATCTGGCCCTATGGCTCAAAATTACATACATATATTTCCCTGTTGGAGCCCCTGGGCTTAGAGCATCTTGCTTTTCCAACAAGGGTTGTAGCTTGGATAGTAATAATAATAATAATAATATCACCTTAATCATTTATCTATTTTTTTTTTCTCTCTCTTAACATTTTTTGTTTTCTTTTTTTCAGGTGGTTTATCTGGATTGGTTTACTTGCAGCGATGATAGGAATTATTATTATGAGTTTTGCCGTCACAAACATACTAGGTTTTGGTGGACCTCGCCCCATTAGGAACCATGCCTGGGCAATATACAGCGTTGCCTTTACTCAGAGTAGGCTCACGAGCATTCAGCACACGTTTGAAAAGAAATTGTCAAGGAACTTCAATGAAATATATTGAAAATGATACTACATGTGCAAAATTTATTTCTCTATAGAGTTGTATTACAGAGCTGTATTTTGTGTCTTTTAACCCTTTTACCCCCAAAGGACAAACTAATACGTTTCACAAAATTCATCCCTTTACCCCCATGGACGTACTGGTACGTCCTTGCAAAAAGCCACTATTTACATTTTTTTGATAACTTTATGAGAAACTTCAAGCCTTTTCCAAAAGAATGAGACCAACCTGACCTCTCTATGACGAAAATTAAGGCTGTTAGAACAATTTAAAAAAAGATATATTGCAAAATGAGCTTGAAAAATAAAATGCCTGGGGGTTAAAGGTTGGAAAGTTCCAAATAGCTTGGGGGTAAAAGGGTTAAATGTTAGATCAAGACACAAAAATCTATCATGTAAAATAAGCATTTTTGCTACTGCATCTGCAAACTGAGTGACATTAGACCTTGATTTTCCTGCATAACTATACCTTGATCAAACTTCTATCCACAGATTTTCCATGGAAACCTGATGGTCTAACTCTGCGACTAACTTTTTGGTTTTGGATGGTTATAATATTCATCGTTGTACGGAGCTACAGGTATTGATATCGAACGAATCCTATTCTTCTACACAAACACTATAGTCCATTTCTTTTAGCGATGCATATTTGCACCGACTCGCGGCGGTGCCCTTTTTAGCTCGGAAAAGTTTCCTGATCGCTAATTGGTTAGAATTATCTCGTCCAACCAATCAGCGATCCGGAAACTTTTCCGAGCTAAAAGGGCACCGTCTAACCAATCAGCGATCCGGAAACTTTTCCGAGCTAAAAGGGCACCGCTGCGAGTCGGTGCAAATATGCATCGCTAAAAGAAATGGACTATAATTTCAAACGTATAAAGAATTAACATAAATCTGATATTCTGATGTACTATATCGCATTTAGATATCTAGAGAAAAAATTTTATTCACTTTCATAAACTGAAGCCTTCTACCACTCTTGCAGGGATGAGTTACTCCTAGCGAATGAAAATTACAAACTTAACGTAGAATAAAATCGCACTGTAAAAAGATAGTTTGTTTAAAGTTAGTTAAATTCGTAAAAGATACATTGATTTATACAATTAATACACGTTCTGATAAGTTCAAATCGTTTAGGATATGAAAACACATTTCATAGCTTATTCCAATAAAATTCACTTATAGACTATATATATATATATATATATATATATATATATATATATATATATATATATATATATATATATATATATACATATATATATATATATATATATATATATATATATATATATGTATATATACATACACACATATATATACATATATGTATATATACATACATATATATATATATATATATATATATATATATATACAAAAACAACAAATGCAGTCGTTTCTAGTCCATTGTAGGACGAAGGCCTCAGACATGTGCTTATTCACGTCTGTGGTTTGGCCAATTTTTCTCACTACGCTGATCACTCACAGAAAACCAATCTATATATATATATATATATATATATATATATATATATATATATATATATATATATATATGTATGTATATATACACACACATATATATATATACATATATTTATATATATATATATATATATATATATATATATATATATTCAATGATAATGCAGAGAAACAACAAATATGAGTTATGGACGAACTAGAGATTGTTAATGAATATACGTACTTAAGACAGAAAGTAATGGCTTCCCCAGGACAGAAGACCGAAATTAAAAGAAGGATAAGCATAGGCTGGAGAGCATTTGATAAACAAAAGATTATGATAAGTAAAATACCACTTTCTCTAAAAAAGAAAAGTATTTAATGAGATTGTCTTACCAGTATCAACTTATGAATCAGAAACTTGGAGCGTTACTAAAGCCTTTGAATATAAGCTAAATACTACTCAAAGAGCTATGGAAAGAATAATGATAACAATAACACTGAGAGACAGAAAAAGAACAACATGGATACGAGAACAAACTAAAGTAGAGTATACTTTAACAACTTGTAAGAAAAAGAAAAGGACATGGGCAGGACAAGTAATGAGAATGACAGACAAGAGATGAACATTAAGAATAACAGAATGGGTCCATAGAGATAACAAAAGAAGTAGAGGAAGGAAGAGAAGACGGTGGATTGACGAACTAAGAAAGTTTGCTGTTGAGGACTGGCACAGAAAGACCATAAACAGACGAGAGTAGAAGGATATGCCTGAAGCCTTTATTTAGCCGTGGACTTGTAATGAATGAGGATTATATATATATATATATATATATATATATATATATATATATATATATATATATATATATATATGTATGTATATACATATATATATATATATATATATATATATATATATATATATATGTATGTATATATATACATATATATATATATATATATATATATATATATATATGTGTGTGTGTATGTGTGTGTGTGTTTGTGTGCGTGTGTGTGTGTTTATACCTTCATTTCTCTTTCCTAGGAATGGTTCCCAAAGAAGAAAATAACATACCTGTCACTGTCACATTCATACTTTACCTACTGGATCGTAAACTAGTCTAAGTCCAGAGAAACATTAAATAATACTATCTTACGAACACGGTTTATCAACCAATGCCATTTCCCTTGCAATTGCTACACCCTCCACCTTCCTTTGTTCCTATTGAGATTCCTATAGTCCATTTCTTTTAGCGATGCATATTTGCACCGACTCTCGGCGGTGCCCTTTTAGCTCGGAAAAGTTTCCTGATCGCTGATTGGTTGGACAAGATAATTCTAACCAATCAGCGACCAGGAAACTTTTCCGAGCTAAAAGAGCACCGTTGCGAGTCTGTGCAAACATGACTTGCTAAAAGAAATGGACTATAGTTGATAACACCCCTCCTTTCAATACCACTTTCACCCCATTTGGAATGTAATTCCCAGTATTTCGTCCCTTCGTCTCCCCTAACATTTCCAAATTACAGAGTTTTATTGCCAGTCTATTGCCAAGCCATATGAAAACATTCTAATGTACCAACCGTGTGTCACACGATCGTACATAATTCATTTTGTATATATTATGCTTGTATCTTCGCTCTTCCCTCGCACTAAAAAGAACCAGAATAAACATGTCTGCGTTTCTCCTATGTAACATTGTCTGTTTCTCGAACATGTAATTTCCTGTTGCCTTGAGGTTTTGTATATAAAGGAGAGTGTTCTTCTGTTCTATAATAAATTAACTCAGTTGGTTTCACACTGCCTTTGAGTTCACAACCTTCTCTCGGCCTCGTCACACTAACCTATGCTTTTGGTTACGCTAAACATTTCATTACTTTGTTATCTGTCCGCAGTACTCTCTCAGTAACCGTTAATTGCAACATCTTATAGTCTTTGTTACCATATAATAATACCAATTCCCTAATATCGCAAGAGGGTCTGCCCCTCTCTTTTATTCTTCTCCTGTACTTCTCTTCCTCCCTATTTCCTTAATCTTGCCCTTCCCGAGTACCTGCCTTTGAGCTATAAACTGCAAACTGGATTGTATCCAGGGGTACTCTTCCTTTCCCCATATTCCCCACTTCCCTATTCTTATTATTATTATTATTATTATATAGTCTTTGTCAATCTAAGACTGTATTCCCTAAACGCTGGTTCTTCTCAGTCTTCATCAAACGGCCTGCTTCATTTTTCTCTTCACCTATTCATCTTCCATTCTGCAATCAACCGCTTCCATTCTTCTGTCATCCATAGCATCTTCCTGATTCCCGTTTACCTTCATAACTACTTTTGCGCGCATGTCCTCTAAAATTTATACTCTCGCAGACACTTAGATATTCTTTCGCTATTTTTGAAATTGTTATGATCTATAATCTGTTATATATTGTACCAACCGTGTGTCACACAATTGTACATAATTCATTTTGTATATATTATGCTTGTATCTTCGCTCTTCCCTCGCACTAAAAAGAACCAGAATGAACATGTCTGCGTGTCGCCTATGTAACATTGTCATTTTCTCGAACATGTAATTTCCTGTTGCCTTGAGGTTTTGTATATAAAGGAGAGTGTTCCATAATAAATTAACTCAGTTGCTTTCACACTGCCTTTGAGTTTACAACCTTTCTCTCGGCACCGTCACAATATCGTCTGTAGGTTTCAGCCATTTCACTCTCTATTTGCGAACCATTTTTTCCTACCATGCGAACTTTGCACCTACGAATTGTAGGTCTTATTAGATATTTACGACTTCATATCTTCTAGAGCAGTGGTTCCCAACCTGGGGGAAATTTCCCCCTGGGGGGAAATTTGAAGCTTCCAGGGGGGAAATAATTACACTACCTACTATCTAAAACAAGCGGAAAATGCCCTCATAGTACGTGCGGCAATTTGTTGTTAGCCATTCAATTGTGATATGATCATATCATTTCTCAAAGACATGATATTCAAGGGGAGAATTGGAGTGTCATGCCCATTTCTGAGGCAGGAGAGTGGGCATGAGGGCTGGGCGGGGCATGAAGGGG
>NC_090725.1:686333-771333 GCF_036898095.1 Palaemon carinicauda | reverse complement strand
GTCACTATCAATTATTGAAAAGGCATTGGAGCCTTTGTAGGGTGACGGCCAGATCCCGTAGAAAACGGGAATATTCTGAACTGTGGCCGTCGTTCTAAAAACGATTTTGGCGGGAGAAGCTAACTTAAAAAACCCACCTAACCTATGCTAAAAGCTGTATCCTTACCCAGGTGGGCTTCGCCCCCCGGACCCCCTCCCCCCTTACACAACAGTTTCCTTACCTACGAGTACGACGGGAGAAGCTAACTTAAAAAACCCACCTAACCTATGCTAAAAGCTGTGTCCTTACCCAGGGGGGCTGCGCCCCCCCGGACCCCCCTTACACAACATATTTAAGATCCGTAGACCATTTCCAAACGTTTTTATTCTATACAAGATAACAGTCTGAGCGATAATAAGCAAATTAGGACACTTGGCCGTAGCGCTACAAACTACCCTTAAATCATGCTCTGTCACTATCAATTATCAAAAAGGCATTTTCCCCCGAAGCTTACCCATGATGCTGTTTCCGTGTGTAGGGTTTGTTCTGATTACAACCTATACATATACTGTATACACCTGTACCAATATATTATAAAAATGTAGAGAATTTTCACCCAAGGGAAAACAAGCTAGCATTTTAATCGAGAATAAAGCAAACAAGAAATGGACGAGTGCTGGCTAGTTTGGTATTTTTCTCTATATGTCTAATAGGGGCTGGGGCATAACAACTTATTTATTGGTCGATGAAAATGTGAAGTATATCTATCATTCAAAGTCCATTGTTTACATCTGAGAGAATAAAGGGAACTTATTGCATTTACAATGACGTATCTGTCAGGTGGGTTTTTAAACCAATTAACAGCTTACAAGTACTTCATAAGTTCCCGGATGTTGTTCTACAACAGCCATTTTTTTCACCTACCCCTTCAGTTTCAACTTCACCACCATCACATAAGGTCTCCAGGAGGGAACTTGAGAAGGACATCAATCTATTTCGAAATTTAGTGTGATTTCATTTATGTCGGCAATTGATTATGATGGAAATGTTCTCCGTTCAGTGTATAGGTATTGTTACTCGTGTAAAATTGAAAAATAACCGAGATTCTGACTTAATTTTTAGGGAATACCAACACATTTTCTACTGCAAAGCTTCTGTAAAGATTACCAAGAAAAAAAAAAATAAAAATAAAAGACGGTGTTTATCATAAGGTAAGGAATATTTGTGATTTACTTTATCAAATGTAAGGATTTATTTGTGATTTACTTTATCAAAATGTAAGGCTTTATTTGTGATTTACTTTTAGTTTGTGACCTGGGAACGGGGGAACCAGGGAGCTTGCCCCGGCTAGGGGTTGTGACCTGGGAAGGTGGGTCTGGAGGCTTGCCCCCCAGCTAAGGGTCGTGACCTGGGAACGACTAGGTTAGGTTAGGTGGTTTTTTTTTTTTTGGTTCTGTACCCTTTTACAAATATCAAAAGTGTTAAACAATCAGTTTTTGGCCTGTTTTTAGCCACTTACATGAACCATATATTTTTCCAACTAGTTGTCTAGTCCTTATTTTGCATTTCTTGCCATTATTTTTGCTATAAATCACTCATTTATGACATTTCCCCACCCAAAAACCCCGGTTTCCCACTGGTGTCCCCCCATAATTGTCTTTATATAAGGGGTCCTAAACTCATGAACGGGTCATTTGCCCAATAATCAAGGTCAGAAATGCATAGAACACAAGATAAACGAGCAGGAAAAATATGTGGTTCATGTATTTGGCTAGAAATTAAAATATATATTTACCGAAAATGGATATTCTATGCAAACAGTACAGAAACTGGACAAAAAGAAAATGTTTACAAAAATTAATTATCAATGCCAAAGATGCAGGTGGAAGAGCTCTCCCTCTCCCCTGATTCTTCGTCCAATGAGATCAGTGTCCTCCACAAAGGGATCAGCGGAGGGCATTGCCCATTGAGCAGAAATCCAGACCATGTTAGAGAAGGGCGGTCTCCAGGAGGTCGTCAACGACTCCCCAGGCTTCGTTAATCGACTTTTTCTTGTATATAAGGCGTTTGGAGGCTGGGGACCAGTCATAGACCTCTCGGCCTTGAATGAGTTTGTTCTAATTCTGTTCAAGATGGAGACTGTACTCACGGTAAGACAGGCAGTCACAACCGGGGGCTTCATAAACACGTTGGACCTGGAAGATGTATATTGTACTTCCAGATCTCGATTCCTGCAGGGTCAAGTAAGTATATAAAATTCCTGCTGCATGACGTGTTCTTAGATGAATCTTCTGGGGGAAGGGAGTGCGGCTGCCACTATACTCCTTGGTTGTTACACCTTTCCTGTTCGTGGGTTAGGTTGCGCTTCCAAATGAATTTCTTCATTAATTAAATAGAATTATAACTGTTGTAATTTAACTTTCAGCTTCGTCTCCGTGGGGTCCCCTCTCCTTCCCGCCGAAGGGTTGTGGTTCTCTCGAGTAGTTATTTTTCTCAGCTGAATTAGTTAATTGTAATACTTGTTTTGTTACAGTTTTAACGGTGCCGCTCTCCCCCTCCCATCGGTGTTGGCCCGGGGAAGGGGCACAATCCTTAATTTGTGTCTGTTCTCTTGGTTGACACCTTTCCCATCCACGGACTAGGTGTTCCTCCTGAGGGAGTTTTTGTTACATAATTTGTTTTATTTTTCCTTGGTTAGCGATGTCGTTCTTCTTCGTTCGGGTAGGATAGCGGACGTAGAAAAGCAGTGCTTTTCATCCCGAGGGAATATGCTGTCACTGTGCCATCACTTTCCTGTCCTCCTGCGCCTGTGGCAGCTCCTGATCATCACACTAAGCTTGAGGAAGTAGCTCCTGCTACATTTTCTCAGGTAACACTCAATGCAGACGTACGACTTGAACAAGGCCTGTTGATGGAAAGCAAAGAGTGTTGCAGGGAGGTCTGCCTCCAAGGATTAGATTTCTTTCCCTTCCGAGGGAGAGTTTTCCTCCCCAGATGTTGGGCTCTGTTTCTTCCTTCCGAGGGAAAACTTCCCTTCTTCATCTCTTGTCTCTCCTGTGGGGGCTCTCATAGAGACTCCTCTTCGGAGACCTGCTGACAGTCAGCTTGCTGATCCATCGGTTGCTGTTTGACATCGGGTTGGTGGCAGAAGTCCTCGCCGTGTTCGTCCTCCTCTTTGCCTTCAGAGTGTTCCTGCTCCGTCAGCGAAGCGATGTCTCTTCACATCCTCGCCTCTGCAGTCTTCCTCTTCGGAGGAACCTGCCCGGCCTGCCTCTTTTGGCTCCCGACCTTCGCTTCCGTCATCGGCCTTTCGTCAATGAACTTCGGTTTGTTCGTCGCCTGCAAAGGATCGTTCTCGATTTCCTCCTGAGTATGTATCGCCTCCCGAGGGTCACATTTCTCCACCTGAGCTCCTAGCTGCAGTTCATTGACAGTGTTCTCTGTCTCATCAGGCATCTGCTCGATGTTCTCCTGCTTGTCAGGTTCACCATCGACCTTCAATATGAGAATTTCCCATCTGCTCATATATCGCTTAGCCATTGCATACAACTGATGACTCGTTCAACCTCTCGTAAATCGCCTGTTTGTTCAACCTCTCGTTTTTGCATGCTACACAAGAATCGCTTGTAGTTCAACAGCCGGCTGCTCTTCCATCTCCCTCTCGGGGATCGCCTGCTACGCATGAACTACTTACAGCTAAACAATTGCCTGTTATTCCAGCTTCTTGGAATCGCTTACTTGTCAGCATCAGGAACTTGAATTTCCTACCCGACAGCATTCTCACACATCTCGTAGCCGAAACACATCGATCGCCGTCAGAGCGTGAAACACCCAATGGTGCGTGAATTGTTGGCCCACCTCCATGTCCAGGGATTTGTAGCTCGTCGACGCTTAAACTTTCATTGCTCAACAAGCCAGCGTTCGGCTATTGCTCGGAGCGTTTCAGTCTAACGCGTCTCTCTCCTTTGGAACCCAATCGCCCCCCAGGGCAGTAGCAATCGACCATGCATTTTTCCCGGAATTGCTCGTCAACTCTTATTAGTGCCAGCATCGGATGTCAACCCCTTGTACGTTGTCGACGTTGTTGTTTCAAAGAACTTGTCTGTTGGCCTGCCACCTGCTCCTGCGACTGCGTCTTCTTCTTCATCTTCTGCCGCCGAGGTCTGTACTTCTTCCCCTGATGAACATCCTTCGGGGGGAGAGCAAAGTCCGAGGCACGTCTCTGATGAGTGTTTCCCTTTCCAGTAAATGGTCTCATATAGAGTTTTCTCTTCATAGGCCTGATGTTGATCAGCCTGCCATTCCCACGCTCGTACATTGTTGGTCGGTGGCAAGAGCCCTTTCACCTCATTGCCTCCTCAGTCTTCTTATTCAGAAGAAACTCTCCATCCTGTCTTCTTTGGTTACCGACCCTTGCTTCCATCTCCGATCTTGTCTCAACATTTTCCATCACACCAGGCTTTTTCCCGAAGGGATGCGGTGGCCGAAAGATTTCACCAACAGGTCTCTTACGCAGAGATCGCTTGGCTCCAAAACTCCTCCATGGAGGGGTTCTTCCCTTTCGAGCCAAGGGACGTCGAGAAGGCTGCGGAGAGGTGGAGGAAGTTCAACACGGATTCCCTCCTTCTTAGGGCCTTACAGACCTCCAGCCCTTTGAAAGACCAGCCTTACGAAACCATCACTTATTTAAAGCGGCAGCGGTTTCGAAAACGAAGGTGTTTTAGAAGCCCTTTCCTGTCAAGGACGGGAAAGGCAACAAGTCCAATTGTGGAGGTAAACATCAGAGAGGTGGCGGTAAAAACCGCAAATGCAAGGAGAAGTCATCTCCCTGCTTGTCAACCAGTTGGGGGATGCCTACAAAGCTGCTGGACCAGGTGGATGCAATTCAGGGCCAAACCTTGGATGATCTTCACGATTTGTTTGGGGTATCGCGTCCTGTTCATTTCATCTCTCTCTTCACTGACCAAGAATCCAGAGCTTTTGAGCTCCTTTGCGATGGGATCAGCAAAGGGGCAGGCCCTTCGGGCCGAAGTCCAGACCATGTTGGAGAAGGGCTCTCTACAGGAGGTCCTCGAGGGTTCCCCAAGCTTCTTCAGTTGACTCTTTCTTGTCAAAAAAGGCGTCTGGAGGCTGGAGACTAGTCACTGATCTCTCAGCTCTGAACAAGTTTGTCGAACAGACATCGTTCAGTATGGAGACCGCAGACACGGTCAGTCTAGCGATAAGACCAGAGGACTTCATGTGTACACTGGATCTAAAGGACGCATACTTCCAGATCCCAATCCATCGGTCAAAGAAGTATCTGAGGTTCAACATCTGCAACAAGGCATACCAGTTCAAGGTGCTGTGTTTCCACCTTTCCACAGCACCTTAGGGCTTCACAAGAGTGTTTGCCCTGGTGTCATCTTGGGCTCACAGGTTCGGTATCTGTCTCCTTCGTTACCTGGATGACTGGCTAATCCTAGCAGACTCGGTGGCAACCCTTCTTCAGCACCAAGACAAACTTCTGAGACTTTGCCAAGATCTGGGAATCATGGTAATTTTGAGAAGTCTTCCCTGCTACCCACTCAGAGACTGGTATACCTGGGCATAGTATTAGACACCAAACAACACAAAGTCTTCCCATCAGACGACAGGATAGCAAGGCTGCAGAAAGTCGCAAGGCCTTTCCTCAAATTAGAAAAATTCCCAGCCCAGAAGGGATTATGTCTCCTCGGACATCTATCCTCTATCCTCCTTGGCCCGGCTAGTTTCCAGCGGTCGCCTCAGGATTCAATCACTCCAGTGGCATCTGAAATCCAATTAGAATCAGGCCTTCGATACCCCGGACACTGATTCCCATGGGATCAGAGGAAAAGACGCATCTCGAATAGTGGCTGGCAGACGAGAATCTGCTGAAGGGTGTCGATCTTCTCGTCCCTCCTCCTGATTTGATGCTGTTCTCGAACGCATCAAAAGAAGGGGGATGGTCCCACGTGCTGCACCACACAGCCTCAGACATTTGGTCAGAGTCCGAATAGTACCTTCACATAAATCTACTAGAGATGAAGGCTGTTTTTTCTGGCCCTTCAATAGTTCCACCAGTTCCTGGCGGCTCACTCAATGGTGGTGATGAGCAACAACACCACGGTAGTGGCTTACATCAAGGAGCAAGGAGGTACTTTTTCGCAGCCCCTATCCCATCTAGCTGTAGAGATACTGAGATGGGCAGAAGTCCACGCGGTCTTACTATCAGCTCGCTTCATTCCAGGCAAGAGGAATGTGCTTGCCGACAATCTGAGCAAAGCATCGCAGATAGTATGTTCCCAATGGTCTATGGATCATCTAGCAGCCAACAAAGTCCGGACTTTGTGGAGTTCCCCGACTGTGGACCTGTGCGCGACGGCCCTGAACTTCACGCTCCCGTTGGACTGCTCCCCAGTCCCAGATCCCGAGGCTCTGGCAAGATGCATTCCAACAACGGTAGGAAAACATTGACGCATACATTTTCCTACCGTTTTGTCTGATGAGAGAAGTACTCAACAAGATCAGAACATCGATCAATCCTTCAATGACCCTCATAGCTCCACTATGGCATCATGCGTAATGGTTCCCGTACCTTCTGCTGCTCCTGACAGAGCCCCTAAGAGAACTTCCTCCACGTCACAATATACTCAGACAACCACATGTCAACATTTCCTCATGGCAGTAGCTTCGCTACACTTTCACGCCTGGAGACTATCTAGCATCTCCTCTCTCAAAGAGGTTTTCGCAACAAGTCGCGAAGGGAATGTCTGGATTGCTGTGAAAGTCATCAGCTTCATTCTACCAGGCGAAGTGGAATGTCTTCTGTGGTTGGTGCCATGGGAGGGGTCTCAATCCATTCAATACTGTACCACTATTCCAGCAATAGCGGAATTTCTTGTGTATTGAGGGAGGAAATGCATCTTTTGGTTTCAGCTGTTAAAGGCTATCGCTCAACCTTGAGTCTAGCCTTTAAACTAAAAGGAATGGGCATTTCCTCATCTTGAGAACTTCCATCCTCATACGAAGTTATGAACTTACCTGTCCTCAGTCAGAAGTTAGACCTTCCCCATGGCACGTGGTTCGAGTTCTTTGGTCCCTAGAAGGATCCCCGTACAAACCACTATGATAGGCAACAGTTTGCCTCCTAACCTGGAAGACGGTTTTCCTGCTCGCCTTGGCCTCAGCCAAATGAGTTAGCGAACTTCATTGTTTTTCATTTGACGTCGCCCATTCAAGAGGATGTGTAGAGGTAAGCTTCAGCTTCGTCCCAGAGCTTGTTGCCAAGACTCAGAATCCAGGGTTTCAGATCCTAGATTCGACTCCTTCCGGATAACGATTCTCCGCTCTGTAACTGTTGACCCAATCATCTGTTACTATGCCCAGTAAGATGTTTGAGGCGCAACCTCAAGAGATCAGCAGTAGGTTGGCCCAGAGCTCCCTCATTGATCGTTAGCATGAGCAGAAACAAGAGGAGGATCACGGAAAACACAATCTCCGCTTGGATTCGCAGGGTCATTGACCTTGCTCTGAACCCCAATCCTCCTCCAGCACATCGTCCCAGACCCCATTATGTCAGGGGAATAGATACGTCTCTGGCCTTCAAGAACTACTCTGTGACGCAGGTATTGCAAGTGGGCGTGTGGAAATGCCAAACTACGTTCACCGCCCACTACTTGCAAAGTGTAACGCACAGGAATCTCGATACGTTTTCCATTGGTCCTGTGGTAGATGCACACCAGCTGGTTTAGTACCTCAAGCTCCTTATTGGATAAGTAGCAGAAGGTTGAGGGCATTGGTTACCCAGGTTCTATTCTGAGTGATTGAAAGGGAAAGTCTGGCTCTTTTCCTTTCTTCATCCTCCCCTTTCTTGGGGAAATCAGTATCCTGGGTTCTCTGGACTAGCTGACCTCAAACCTCTGCAGGTAAACCATTGCTCCCATGTGTATCCTAGTATTGTCCCAATACTGTTGTCCCCCCATACGTACCCTGGCAAGGTGGCATTGGAAATGTCTCGGTCTCCTCGGATTTTCCCTGCAAGACTCAGAATAACCTTTACCTTGATAGTCACATTGCTAGTTTCTCATCACACATAGCTTGCGTTTGCTGCAGACCATACTTAGGAGGTTTAGCGAGGAGTTGGGGGTCTCCTTATTGTCGCACTAATCTCTGCACAATAGGGAGTACCCAGGCTAAGGCCCAAAAGCCAGATTGGCAAAGACATCCACCCTCCTATAAATAGCGTTATTTTGTATTCCAGTTACGGAACAAATGACAAATTCGGAGGTAATTTGTATTTTCCCTAACGATATTAACCTTTGCTATTTATACATACTGTACTTGCCTGCCAACTGTGTCTCCCTTGAAGTCCTACTTCCAAGCAATGTGAGCTCAATCACAGGTGTGTGAGTGGGAGGGGTAGCAAGCTACCCCTTCTACCCATCGCTAACTAGCGGGATGGGTAGTTAACCCTCGCTAAATTTTAATGGCTCGTTCTTTCAGCTTCACCGAAAGTAATACCCATACTGTATACTGTAAATAGCTAAGGTTTGTGTCATTAGAAAAAATACAAATTACCTCCGAATTTGTCATATTGAACTTTCAGTTATCTAGCCTTCAATCGGAAGTGAGACCCACTCCTTGGAACGTAGTTAAAGTTTGGGTTCCCTGAAAGGAGTTCTTTATGAACTGTCGTGTTAAGTGTCAGCGAGTTGCATGGTCTCTTTTAAAACATTGCCCATTCTAGGGGATGGAGCCAGGTTACACTCAGCTTCATTCCTGAGTTTATAACCAAGACTCAAAATTCCTCGGTAGCGGACTCCAGATTTGGGCCCTTCCGGATTGCGAGTCTACAGGAGGTAACTGATGATACTGATCAACTGTTATTATGTCCTGTGAGGATGCTAAGGTGCTATCTCAAGCGTACCAATAGAGCTCACCCATACAGCAATCATCTGCTTGTCAGCATGCGCAGAATCAAAAGGAGGATAACCAAAAACACAGTTTCCTCCTGGATTAGGTAATTCATTGACAGTGTTCTCAATCCTATTCTTTGACACCAGGGAAGACGCCCGAGAGCTCATGATGTCAGAAGGAACTTCTCTGTGGTGCAGGTCTTGTAAGTGGGCATGTGAGATGTCAAACGACCTTCACCACCCACCACTTGCAATACATAACACACAGGTCCCTAAATGCATTCTATCTAGGCCCTTTGGTGGCTGCTCAACAAGTGGTCTAGCTGCTTTTGGTATGTTCAAGGACAGTTAGTAATCAGTTGAAGGTGGAAGTTATGGTATTAGCCTGGGATGAATGTAAAGAAATGACTAGCCTTTTTCTGTTCATCATCTTCCCCTCTCTTGGGGTACAGCATCCAAGGCCCTGGTAGCTGACTCCCATCGACTGCAGGTAAGCCCCATTTTGCAAGTTGCTTGAATATACTGTACTGTATATTTATGATTATATATTCCGTTGAATCTTCAATCCCCTGGTGAAGGAGAATTGGGTTTCCTAGTTCTCAGTTTGTATAACCATAAACCTATTGTTTATACATGGCCTAGATCTAATAGAGTGGTTCCCAAATCAGTGACCCTTACTGCTTGGACCATTGACCTTTCTGGTATTGTTAAACCAGCAGGTACATGAGGTGTCAGGATTCCCATTCTCAGCTTATTAAAGCATGAATATGGCAATCCCAGGGCAAATATTTTCAGCCAGTTGAATGGACTGGACTTCCACCTACCATAGGGGAATCTCTTCTGTAAAGAATGAGGGTTTGTATTTGTGTAGGAACAAATAACAAATTTGGAAGTAATTTGTACTTTCCCCAAATATACAAACCTGAGGATTGTTACACATATTTGCCCTGCCATCACATTCCCCCCAGCAAGCAGCAAGTCGTACATGCAAAGTGGTCTTGGTAGTGAGTGTGCGGGTGGGCTGGGCTTCCCCCCATTACTCCAATAACTACTATAGTCCATTTCTTTTAGCGATGCATATTTGCACCGACTCGCAGCGGTGCCCTTTTAGCTCGGAAAAGTTTCCGGATCGCTGATTGGCTGGACAAGAAAATCCTAACCAATCAGCGATCAGGAAACTTTTCCGAGGTAAAAGGGCACCGCCGCGAGTCTGTGCAAATATGACTCGCTAAAAGAAATTGACTATTGGAGTGTTGTTGATACTTTGCTGAATCTTTTCCTATGCAGAGAACGTCAGATTTGCATTGGTAGGAAAAACACAAATTACTTCAAAATTTGTCATTTTATTCTGAAAAACGGTTGTAACATCATTCTTTATCCCTTATTTTATTTTTTGATATTTACTTTCCTTTCTCTTTAACGATTTAGGTTGAGTCATGGATCCTCATGAGAATTTGCATGTGACAAAGGAATCCATGATGAACAAGCTAGCAAGAGCGAAGGAGTATAAGGATAAAGGGAACTCTCATTTCAAGCAGCAACAAGTGTCTAAAGCAATTCAGAGCTACCATAGGTAAGACAAGGTTACTGAACACTTTGTTTTTCAAAAGAAAACAAGGAGATAACTTCTCTCTATTAGACTGCCACTGCATGTTGTTTGTTAAATATTAAACTTAGCCGGTGAATATATAATAGCTGACGTCTCGGACGGCTCGACAGATACCAAAAACTCGCGAGCGATCGCCATGAAGGTTGCGGGTGTGACCACCAGCGCCGACTATCGGCCAGATACCGCATATACTTGTCAAGGTCTCCAGTTCTTCTCTGTCGGTCTTGTCGACAAGTTGGTTCCGCTCGCTGATGACCTTGAGTTTTCGACCTTTTTGGTGAAGTACTTTATTTTGGTTGTTTTTGGGCTTTCGCTGTGACGGGTGTTTTTTCTTCAATTAAACTCTTGAAACCCTTTTTTTGGCTAGTGTTTATTGTTGATGACTTTGGTTTTGACTTGGATTTTCTCTGATTGTTCAATATGGCTGACCCTTCTCCTATCCCTGGACCTAAATTTCGCAAGTGTGCGAGGGATTGCAACAAACGTCTTCCCAAGGCCTCTATCGACCCACATACCGTTTGTTCTAATTGCCGGGGTAAATCCTGCCAATTAGGAGATCGGTGTGATGAGTGCGTGGTCTTGTCGGAATTCGACTGGCTTGAATATGACAAATATACTCGTAAGCTGGAGAGAGATAGGGTGAGGAGAAGCTCCTCTAGGTCTTTGGAATTTTCCTCCTCCCATGCCCCTGAACCTAATCCTTCCCCTGTAGTAGTTGTTCCTGAACCCCCTACTAGCACTCATGAACCGTCCATGCGGGATATGTTTCTTGCGATACAAGCTTTAGGCGAAAAAGTTGAGTCCTTAACATCGGACCGTAACCAACTCATGTCAGATGTTAAGTTGTTGAAGTGTCAGAGTGGTAAAACAGAAAATCGTAGTGATAAAGTGATAAGTGCGCAAAGTGTATTTAGTGTTGCGACCGAGGGTTCGTCTGTTCGTGCTTGTCGCTCCCCTAGTCCGAGACCTCTTTCAGGCTCCCCTGCACCAGGGAGAAGTAATGTCGTAGGACTTAAGGGGACGAGAGGCGTTAACCAACGTACAGACGTTCCCTCTTTGGTATCGGACGTTTCTCGTCAAGATCGCCCTTACCATAAGACGGGTGAGACTGTGTTCTCCTCGTCCTCCGAAGACTTATCGCACAAGAAACCTTGGCGCAAGGTTTCTAGACCCTTGAAGCGAAAGTCAGTCCCTTCAGGACAGGTCCAGCGTCCTGGCTGTAGCCATTGGGACAGCTCTGACCTTTTGCAGTCGTCGGAAGACTGTTCGCCTATTAAGCGCAAGCGTAACACGGGGTCCGAGGGTCTCGGTAGAGGCAATGTTTTGCCAACGCAGACGTTACCGACGTCACGGCCCGTTCCGACTCCTGTTGATCCGAAGTGGGTTGTCCTGCGGGACATGCAGTCTAAGCTTGCCTCCCTTATGGAAGAGTATGACGTTGAGCAGGTTCGCGATGATCCTTTGCTTTCGAGTCGCCATTACGCTGATCGAGACTCTGGCCGTCAGCCGCCCAAACGAGTGTTTACTCGTCCGTTTGACGTTAGTGCTGACGTTTCTAGTACTTTGAAACGTGATGTCAGTAGTTTTTCACGTCAGTCACGTGACGTGGATCCTCCCTTGCTGCAGTCTCGTACTGACGTTCAGCTGCTGCCGCCGCAGCCCCGCACTGACGTTCGCCGACCGGCTCCGTTGCCTCGACGTGACGTTGAGCGTCAGTCACCGCAGTCGGAGGTTGTTTTGCCTGCTCAGTCTATGCAGTCAAGGCAGTTCCGACGTGACGTCGAGCGTCAATCAACTTCAGCTGTTGTTGTTGGTCAGTCACAAGGATTTCAGTCCTTTCAGCAGCGGCGTGACGTCGCTTCCTCTGCTGCTACTGCTGCTCCTTTGCTTGTTGACATTGCCTGTCAAGCGTTGCCGCCACGGCAGGTCTCTCCTTTTCATGAGACTCGGCAGTTGTCGGACGAGGTTCCGTCGGATGAGGAAGTTGCTGATCCCCCTCCAACTGATATTCCTTTGGGGACTTTGTCAGACGGAGAGGAGCCTAAAGCTGCTCAGCCCTCTATGGACTTTCAAAAGATCATGCTGATTTTTAAGGATCTGTTTCCTGACCATTTTGTAACTGCTGCTCCTCGTTCGCCTCCGTCAGAGTTTACGCTAGGCCTAGCTACTTCGACGCCGTCGTTTACTAAGCTAGTGCTCTCTCGCTCTTCTAAGAGAGCTTTGCGTTTGCTAGGCGACTGGTTGATTACCAGGAGGAGTTTGGGGAAGACAGCCTTTGCTTTCCCCCCTTTTAAACTGGCTTCTAGAGCGAGCGTCTGGTATGACACGGGAGAAGTTCTCGGCTTGGGAGTTCCTGCCTCTGCCCAGGGAGACTTCTCAAGCCTCGTAGACTCTCCCCGTCGCCTGGCCATAAGACGCTCTAAAGTTTACTGGTCCTCTTCGGACCTTGATCATCTCCTCAAAGGGGTTTACAGGGCCTTCGAAGTTTTTAACTTTTTGGATTGGTCGCTGGGAGCCTTGAGCAGGAAGATCTCTTCGGCCGACCGTGATGTTTCCGTGCTTATTATGTCCTGCATGGACAAAGCTATCCGTGATGGCTCTAATGAGCTTGCCGCTACCTTTACGGCAGGAGTCCTTAAGAAGAGGGAGACTCTTTGCTCGTTCCTTTCGGCAGGAGTAACTCCCTGCCAAAGGTCGTAGCTTCTCTTTGCCCCGTTGTCATCTGCCTTGTTTCCTCAGCAGTTGATCAAGGATATTGCGGCTTCTCTGGTGCAGAAGGATACCCACGACCTGATGGCTACGTCGGCGCGCAAGGCTGCTCCTTCATCGTCTTATGTCGTAAGACCCAAGCTTGATACCCCAGCTACTAGGTTTATCCCGCCCTTTCGTGGCAGAGCCCCCAGTAAGGGAGGCGCTCGTGCCGACAGTAAAAGAGGCAAGAGGAGAGGATCCAAGTCCTCCCTTGGCAGAGTCTGACTGCCCACGTCCTCAGACAGCGGTAGGGGCCAGACTGAACAACTTCTGGCAGGCCTGGGAGAAGAGGGGTGCAGACCGAGAGTCTGTGTTGTTGCTCAAGGAGGGGTACAAAATACAGTACCTTTTGTACGGAGGCTTCCTCTGGTAACAGTTCCTATAGATCTCTCTCCCAGGTATCGAGAGGAGTCAAGGAGACAGGCACTACAACTGCAGGTGTCTCAGTTGCTAGAGAAGGGAGCGGTGGTGAAAGTCTCGGACCTTCAATCACCGGGATTTTACAACCGTCTCTTCCTAGTCCCAAAGCATACAGTAGGTTGGAGGCCAGTGCTGGATGTCAGTGCGCTCAACGTTTTATTGTCAAAACAAAATTTACGATGGAGACCACCAAGTCCGTCCTAGCAGCAGTCAGAGAGGGAGACTGGATGGTCTCTCTCGACCTGCAGGATGCGTACTTCCACATTCCTATACACCCGGATTCTCAACCGTATCTGAGGTTTGTATACAGGAATGTGGTGTACCAATTCCGAGCACTGTGCTTCGGCCTCACCCCTGCTCCTCTTGTTTTTACGAGGCCCATGAGAAATGTGGCAAAATTTCTTCATTTATCGGGGATTCGAGCCTCCCTGTACCTGGACGACTGGCTGCTCAGAGCGTCGTCCCGTCATCGCTGTCTGCAGGACCTTCAATGGACGTTGGATCTTTCAAAGGAGTTGGGACTGTTAGTGAACTTAGAGAAGTCTCAGCTGAATCCCTCCCAAACGATTCTCTATTTGGGGATGGAGATTCGCAGTCTAGCTTTTCGGGCTTTTCCGTCTGCCACCAGGATAGATCAAGCCTTGCTCAAAGTCCGCCTCATGCTGAGAAAAGACCGTTGCTCAGTGAGAAGTTGGATGAGCCTCCTAGGGACTCTGTCATCCCTGGAACAATTTATCTCGCTAGGGAGACTTCACCTTCGCCCTCTCCAGTTCCATCTAGACTCCCATTGGGACAAGGGCAAGTCTTTGGAAGCTGTTTCAATCCCGATCTCCGAGCTAGTAAAGACGTGCCTGAACTGGTGGGACAGCAACATAAGTCTTCGAGAGAGTCTGTCCCTGGCAGTCAAGAACCCAAACCACGTGTTATTCTCAGACGCGTCGGATTTGGGTTGGGGAGCGACTCTGGACGGTCTGGAATGTTCGGGTCTTTGGACGTCGGATCAGAGGAGCCTGCACATCAACTGCAAGGAGCTGTTGGCTGTTCACTTGGCCTTGACGAGTTTCGAGAGTCTTCTCCGAAACAAAGTGGTAGAAGTGAATGCGGACAACACCACAGCCTTGGCGTACATCTCCAAGCAAGGAGGCACTCACTCCCACACACTGTTCGTCATCGCAAGGGACTTCCTCATCTGGTCAAAAGATCGAGGCATCTCACTGTTGACAAGGTTCGTCCAGGGGAAATTGAACGTCTTGGCGGACTGTCTCAGTCGGAGAGGTCAGGTGATCCCCACAGAATGGACCCTCCACAAGGACGTGTGCAAGAGTCTTTGGATGACTTGGGGTCAGCCCACCATAGATCTCTTTGCGATCTCTTTGACCAAAAGGCTCCCGACCTATTGCTCTCCAGTTCGATAAATACCTAAGATGCATCCCAGACCATCCAAGACTGGAAGATGCAAAATACACCGGAAGATGTATTAGCAACTCTCTGGTGGATATACGAGGTGCCTCACACTGAGGGACCTGGGGGAACCCAAACAAAAAATAAGGCAATAAGGCAATAAGTCCCAGATCCAGAGGCGGCCCACATAGATGCCTTTCTGCTGGACTGGTCTCACCTGGACGCGTACGCATTCCCGCCGTTCAAGATCATCAACAGGGTTCTGCAGAAGTTCGCCTCTCACGAAGGGACAAGGTTGACGTTGGTTGCTCCCCTCTGGCCCGCGAGAGAGTGGTTCACAGAGGTACTTCAATGGCTGGTAGACGTTCCAAGGAGTCTACCTTTAAGGATGGATCTCTTACGGCAGCCCCACGTAAGGAGTCTTCATCAAAGCCTCCCCGCGCTTCGTCTGACTGCCTTCAGACTATCGAAAGACTCTCAAGAGCTCGAGGATTTTCGAAGGAGGCAGCCAGAGCGATCGCGAGGGCTAGGAGATCATCTACTATCAAGGTCTTCCACGTCGAAGTGGGAGGTTTTTAGAGATTGGTGCAAGTCATCATCCATTTCCTCTTCCAGTACCTCTGTAGCCCAAATTGCAGACTTTCTCCTGCATCTGAGAAATGTTCGCTCCCTCTCTGCTCCCACTATTAAGGGCTACAGGAGCATGTTGGCTTCTGTGTTCAGACATAGAGGCTTGGATCTGTCCAATAATAAAGATCTCCAAGATCTCCTTAAGTCCTTCGAGACCTCTAAGGAGCGTCGTATGTCAACTCCTGCTTGGAACTTAGACGTGGTCCTAAGGTTCCTAATGTCCGACAGGTTTGAGCCATTGCATTCAGCCTCCCTGAAGGATCTCACCCTAAAGACGCTTTTTTTGGTGTGCTTGGCTTCGGCTAAAAGGGTCAGTGAGATCCATGCCTTTAGTAAAAACATCGGCTTCTCTACAGATAAAGCCACATGTTCGCTTCAGCTTGGTTTTTTGGCCAAGAATGAACTGCCTTCTCGTCCTTGGCCTAAATCTTTTGATATACCTTGCCTGTCAGAAATCGTAGGCAACGAGGTTGAAAGAGTACTGTGCCCAGTTAGAGCTCTTAAGTTTTATTTAGCTCGTACTAGACCTTTACGAGGTGGGTCTGAGGCCTTATGGTGCTCCGTTAAGAAGCCCTCATTGCCTATGTCTAAAAATGCTTTATGGTACTTTATTAGATTTTTAATCCGGGAGGCACATTCTCATTTAAGTGAGAAAGATCGTTGTTTACTTAAGGTCAAGACGCACGAAGTGAGAGCGATAGCAACTTCGGTGGCTTTTAAGCAAAACAGGTCTCTGCGAAGTATTATGGACGCGACCTTTTGGAGGAGCAAGTCGGTGTTCGCTTCATTTTACTTAAAAGACGTCCAGACTCTTTATGAGGACTGCTACACCCTGGGTCCATTCGTTGCAGCGAGTGCAGTAGTGGGTGAGGGTTCTACCACTACATTCCCTTAAACCCAATATCCTTTTAATCTGTCTCTTGAAATGTTTTTAATCTTGTCTTGGGTTGTACGGAAGACTGGGAAGTCTTTCGCATCCTTTTTGATTTGGCGGGTGGTCAAATGTCGTTTCTTGAGAGCGCCCAGATTAAGGGTATTGATGAGGTCCTGTTGTATGGGTGGTCGCCCTGGATGTAACAGCTCCTGGGAGTCTTTCAGCATCCTGAGAGGATGGCTGGGCTTCGTGAGGAAAGTGGACTAATGAGGCAGAGTAATCGTCAGAGTCAGCTTCCTTACCAGGTACCTATATTTAAGTGGGTTTTTTTATGATATAATTGTCAAAAACTCATGAGCATATACGCCTTTATTGCATTAATACTGGTCTCTACCCACCACCATGGGTGTGAATCAGCTATTATATATTCACCGGCTAAGTTTAATATTTAAAAATGATATTTTGATTATAAAATAAATTTTTGAATATACTTACCCGATGAATATATAAATTAAAGGCCCTCCCTTCCTCCCCGATAGAGACCCAGCGGACTGAGAAGAACTGGAGACTTTGACAAGTATATGCGGTATCTGGCCGATAGTCGGCGCTGGTGGTCACACCCGCAACCTTCATGGCGATCGCTCGCAAGTTTTTGGTATCTGTCGAGCCGTCCAAGACATCAGCTATTATATATTCACCGGGTAAGTATATTCAAAAATTTATTTTATAATCAAAATATCATTTTAATAGAATTTCTGAGAATTTAGTTTTTGTTCCTTCACTTGATACTGTAGAAATAGTTGATTGGAGAATGGTAATTGCATTTATGGGAAATAGTCAAATTGACTAGTTAGGTCGTTCTTACTTTGTTCCGTAACCAAAATACAAACCACGTTATTTACATAAGGTATTGCTTTCGGCGTAGCTGAAATGGCGAGCCATTAGATTTTAAACGAGGGTTAACTACCCCTGCGCTAGTTAGCAGGGGTAGGGGAGAGGTAGCTAGCTACCCCTCGGACGATGAACGGATGTCTCTGTTCCCGTCCTCGCATGGCAGCCATTTATTGTTTTGTCTTTACTTAATTACTTACTTTCTTTACTCATGTATATATGTAAACATATTTTTATGTTTATGTATATATTTGAGTATAGAAATCAGTAAGTTTCCTTTTCAGTGTTCGTGCTGTGTGTGTGTGTGTACGATATCACCGTGTGGCCGCCGGCAGTCAGGCCACTACGATGTATTTTCATGGGCCACGATCTCTTCCTTGGTCTTTCGGTCGCCTCCTTCCACGGGCGCTGTGGGGAGTCGTCATCGCTGGACTTATTATTCTGTTCTCCGCTCCTCCTCTTTTCCTACGGGGAAGGTGGGGTTCAGCGTAGGATCGTGAGAGTGTAGTTTGACTACGGTCTCTCTCTCTCTCTCTGGAGATCGTTCACCTTTTACTATGTTTCTACGATAGCTCCTCCTTTCGGGTGGAGTTGCTACGCAGTACTTTTTATCTCAATTATATTTTTATTATTAAAGCTAATTGTATTTGTTAACTTTTCAGCTTTTTAGAACGTTTCCCTTGGGGGTGTTTCATTCTTACTTTTAGTGAACATTCCTTTATGAATTGCATTTTTATAACTTATAATTCAGTTTTGGTTACAGTTCTCGCCCTTCCCCCTTCCCGTGAGTGTAGGTGGGGTTGGGGCTCTTGCCTGTTATGTAATTCTTCTGTTCTTTTCCCTCGGGTTTCCTCTTCAGAGTCTTCCCGGGGGAATGAATGTTAACTAATTACTTTTTATTTTCACAGTTAACGATCTGTTTTCCGTTTGCCTAATGTGACAATGAAGCAGAGGTGTCTTGTTGGGACTTGGGGAGTCGGCTGTTGCGGCCTCCTCTATAGGACTTCGTCAGGGGCATGTCTCCTTCTCCTGGTAGTTCTCCCGAGGCACCCGACAGCTCTTCAGTTCATGTTAGAACTCTCAGGAGGTTCGCCTCCTTGGGTGGGTACCTTCCCTTCCGAGGGAGGTTACCAGCCCAGGTTTGAGTTTCTTTCCCTTTCGGGGGAAACTTCTCTTACCTTTATTAATTATAATATGTTCCTGGTCCTCCGGCGGTTTTGCTCTTGGTGCTGAGCGACCGCTTTTGTAACCTTGCTCAAGGGGCTGAGCGGTTACTTCTCGGACCATAGTTTTTGTGCGACTATGCTCTTGGTGCTGAGCGGTCTCACCTGCAGCTACGCTCAAGGGGCTGAGCAGCTGCAGGAGCGCCTCTTCGGAGGTTGGCTCCTAGGTCACTGGCTGACCCTTCGGCCCTTGGGCCCCATCTTCAGTCTCTTCTACGAAGTTTTCCTCTCTCATTCGCGGGAGAGGACACTCATAGAGACTCCTCTTCGGAGGACTCCTTCTGCTGTTGTTGCTGAGGGCTCAGTCCCCTTCGGGGGACAGCTGAGCCCTACGGTCTCTCCTGCGAGTGTTTCTTCCCCGAGGGGGAAGTTCACCACAGAGACTCCTCTTCGGAGGTCTCCTTCTGCTGTTGTTGCTGAGGCAGCTGATGCCACGGTCTCTCCTGCGAGTGCTTCGCCCCCTTGGGGGAGTTCACTACAGAGACTCCTCTTCGGAGGTCTGATGATGGTGCTCCTGCCTGTGGTCGTCTTAATCTTCACCCTCCCCGCAGAGGATCCTCCTGCCAGACCTTCTCCTGGACGCAGATGCGCTGTGGGCGCCAACGTACCTCGTTTCCTACGAGCACCGGTCCCTTCGGGGCTAAGGGCTTACTCCACATTGTGGGTAAGTCCCTTAAGTGCCAGGTTTTACCTGCGTGCCCACGTTTTCCTGCGCGCTCGCGCGCAGTAGCGCTCTTGCGCTCTCCTGCTGTATTCCAGACTTCTCTCCTGCGATCTCCTGTAGCTGAGCTGAGTCTCGCCGTAATAGCCGAGTCTCGCCGTAGATCTCTTGATAGCCAGTGCTCACCTGCGCCTCGGAGTCCTTCTGTGCGCCAGCCCTCTTCAGCTCACCAGCGCACTTCTGGACGCCCTTTTCTGCTACGCGCCTTGGGCGCCAACGGTCTCCTGTACGCCCACGATCACCTGCGCACCAGCACACATTTGCACTCCCTTTTCTATGCGCGCCAACGTTCGCCCTCGCGCCCACGATCTTTGGATCTAGGCACAGGCAAGGAGATTGTTCCTTCTTTTTACACCCTCGTTCGCCTTCTCGCCAGCGCACATCTGCTCGCCCTTTTCCTGATGTGCGCAAGGCGCACCAGCCTTCTCAACGAGCTTACAGATCTGGGTGGAGGCGAAAGTCTTGATTCCTTCACCTCCTCGCCGATGATCTTCTGTGCTCTAGATTTGACCGAGTCTCTGAGCGCCCGCACGCCCACGAGAAGTCTTCTGTACTCGCCCACGAGCGTTCGCTATTTTGCGCAACCTCACCATCTGGTTCTGCCCCTCGCTGATATCTTCCGGCCGCGCAACCGCACTCCATCGATCTCCTACGCGCCGGTGATATCCTAGCGATCGCTCGCGATTCTTCCCCTGCCCACTAGCGTTTTCAACGCGCCCATGCTTCAGATCGCCGTACGCGGCCACGCGTTGGCTCTCCTGTACGCGATCGGTCGCTACGCACCATCGCTCACCATCGCTTGCCACCGCGCCATCGCTTGCCGACGCGCCATCTCCCGCAATGAACCATCGCTCGCCAATCGCGCCAACGCGCCAGCGCTCACTTACGCGTTTTTCGGTCTTCCGACCGCACCCTCACGTCCTCACGCACATGCGCACACATGTTCGCCCGCGCGCGAACCAACGATTGTACCATCACGCGAGAGCCAAGGGCGATTTCGACCGCAATTCCCGTCGGGTTTTCGCCACACGGGCAACCTGGCGAGTGTTTCTGGAGCGCGTACTTTCAGATCATCATAGTCACGATCTTCACCTCGTAAGCGCAGAGCAAGACATGTATAAACCATGAAGAATCTTCAGAAGAGTCTGGGTAACATTCTTCTCCCTCTTCAGGCAGGCCCCATCATCCCTCTCCTCAGGATCGCCCGATTCCCTTCCCTCCAACGGTGGCTGCTGACACTGCCTCTGTCAGTCGTCAACAGCGGGAATACTTCGAGATCATGGGGTAGCCTAATTTAGCTCTTCCTCTCCGCCATTCCGTGTAACGGACCTTCCGGGGTTTTTCCCTCGAGAAACTCTCCGCCGGGCAGGTGACATTTTCATCTTCGGGAATCTTGAACCAGGAGGAAGCCGCGAAGGGTGCCAGGCAGGCCACCTCATGGCTGATCGTCGAGCTTGAGTCTCTGGCCATCCGGTTGCGACCCGAGGTTTTATACAAGGTAGCTCTGGGAAGGTTATGGAACTTTCCTCCTCTCGGACACATGCACCTTTCGTTTCCCGACACCAAGTGTCGAACTCGGGGACAAACTCGATGTTGAAGCATTGAGATGCAGTGACTGAGAGGCTTTTTTCTCGTTGGTCCCTACCGTGGATTTCCGCAACCCAGACTCTCTCTTCCATCCTTGGAAGTGGCTTGTTTCAGCCCAAGGGCAAGGAACGAGCAACTGAGAGGTGGGGAGAATCGTATCACGATTCGCTCCTCCAAGGCGCTTATTTCCAGTCCCTACAAGCCTCCAGCGCCTCAACTTCTACAGCCTCGTTCAGCCTAAGACATCAGAACCGGCACGAGCAGCTAGACAAGGTGTCTATGCAGCCTCCCCCCTCCTGTCGGGGACAAAAGGCGAGGAGCCCTCCTGGAGGGCAATAATCTTAGAGGGGGCAGCCGAGGCCGCAAACGCTAGGATTGGCAACCCCTACCTGCATCCCCCAGTGGGGGGGATGCCTGGATTTGCGCCTTCAAGTGGCAGCAACTCGGGGCCGATTCCTGAACGATCTCCATGATCAGCCAGGGGTTTCGTGTCCCGTTTCATAGCATTTCTTCCTCCCCTGTCAGCGAATCCGGTGTCGCTGAGCCCCTATGCCATGGGATCGGCAAAGGGGCTAGCCCCTCGGGCAGAAGGCGAGACCATGCTCTAGAAGGATGCTCTCCAAGGTTGTCGGCGGCTCCCCCCAAGGTTCTTCAAACGACACTTTCTTGTAAGAAGCGCCTGAAGGCTGGCGACCCGCCATCGTCCTCTTAGCCCTGAACAAGTTTGTCGTACAAACTTCGGTCAGTTTCGATCAGACTTGTAGGGAAACCGCAAGACTTCACGTGCATACTGGATCCGAGAGACAGGTACTTCCAGATCCCAGTCCATCCATCTTTACAGGAAGTTCTTGGAATTCAGCCTAGGCAACAGATATACCAGTTCAAGGTGTGTTGCTTCGATCTTTCCTCAGCTCCGCAGGCATTCACCAGGAAGTTCATCCCGAACCCTCATGTCCACACAGGAGCGGCATCCGCCTCCTTCGCTTTCTGGATGACTGGTTACCCGGGCGGTTTCGGTATTGACCCTTCTTCGACGCCGAGACAAGCCTCTGGGACTTTGCCAAGATCTAAGATCATGGTAAATCTCTAGAAGTTTTCTCTGTTTCCATCGCAACAACTGGTATATCTAGGCTTAATTTTAGTCTCCAATCTCCGTTAAGCCTTCCCTTCAGATGACAGGATAGCAAGGCGGAGGAGAGTAGGAGAACCTTTCCTCAGGTGAGAAGAGTCTCCAGCCCTTTTCTGGTTATGCCTCCTAGGTCACCTTCCTCCTTGACCCCTCTAGTCCCTAACACTCGCCTCGAAATGAGTCTCCTGCTTTGGCGACTCAAGTCCCGGTGGAATCAAGACCAAGATTCCCCAGACATTCTGGTCCTATGGGACCTGCCGAACGAGGGATCCTGCAGTTGTGGTTGACCTACGAAGCTTTTGCTAGAGAGTGGATCTTCCCGTCCCTCCTCCGCATTTGATGCTGTCCTCGGACGTGTCAAAAAAGGGGGGGGGGGCACGTTCTGAACCAAAGGATCTCAAGCCTATGGCCAGAGCTAGAAGGGTACCTCCACATCAATTGGCTAGGGATGAAGGCCATATTCTGGCTGTCAACAGTCCCAACAGGCCCCGGCGAGTCACTCCGTGAGCGACAACACCACTGTAGTTGCTTTTCATCAAGTGGGGAGGTACTTTTTCATAACAGTCTCCCATCCTACAGTAGAAATACTGAGATGAGCCGAAGTCCGCTCAATACCTCTATCGGCTTGCTTCATTCCGGACAATTAATGTGCTCTCCGACAGTCTGAACAGGGCATCGCAGGTAGAGAGTACCGAGTGGTCTTTGGAACCCCCAGTAGCCAGCAAGCTCGGACCTTGTGGTCCTGTTCGCGACGACCTTGAATTTCAAGCTGTCGCTGTACTTCTCCCCAGCCCCGGACCCCAAGGCACCCTGCCGAGATGTCTTCCCACATCGGTGGGACAACATCAACGTCTACGCCTTGCCACCGTTGGGTCTGTGGGGAAAGGGGGCTCAACAAGACCAGACTTTCGGTCAACCTGTCGGTGACTCTGATAGCTCCGCTACGGCATCAGGCAGAGTGGTTTTCGAACCTTCTGCATCCCTTGATGGAACTCCCGAGAGAGTTTTCCCCACGACAAGAGCTATAGCAACCACACCACTACATCTACCACAAGCCATAGCTCCGTTTCGGCTCCATGCCTGGAGTCCATCCAGCATCTCCTCACTGAGAGAGGCGTTCCACGACAGGTCGCCGAGCGGATGTCTTGACACCTGCGAAGTCATCCGAAGGGGTCCACCAGGCGAGGTGTAGAGTCTTCTGTGGTTGGTGTCGTGGGAGAGGTATCTCTCCCCTCGATGCCACTATTCCAGCGTTAGCGGAGTTATTGTCCATCTGCGGGAGGAATTGTAGCGGGATGTCAACAAAAACAAACCCCCCACACCCTTGATCACTCTTACTTCCAAAATATCCCACAACACAAACTTTCCCCTTACTTTACTTTAAACTAGACTCTTGGACAGAAGGAAAATGAAAACAAAACATAGCCTTAAAACTATATTAACGCAACCAAAAACAGAACACAAATCATTAAACTGACTTAACACTAAAACAAATCACTTATCACCAAACCATCCACCATATGCCATAAACCAGGAACAATCACAATTTATCATAAATTCAATAGACAAAAAAAACACACAAAATTCGCTGTATATATCGGTGCGTGATGGTACCGAAAACTTGCCAACAATCGAAAAAACAATATCCTTTTAATGTACCCAACACCGTCAGTCCACGCACAGTACCAAAAGCACACTTAAGACTAAATAAATTACTTAATACTAAACACCAATCATATTCTGCAACACACGAAAAATGTAATGGCAAACCAAGAGAACCTCTTGGTTCACACGCAACAGTCCTTGCGCAGTTGTAGCCTACTGGCACTGGCCAACACTATCGTACGGCCAATTCGACCGTGCAATCTTATGCGGTGGTCGTCGTCATCAATTGTCGTTAGAGAAATCCGTATTTTATAGCCAGGTCATCAACGTTCAAAAATTCTGTATTTCAGCAGTCTATTCCTACATTCATTGTCCGGTCCGGGTCGTCATCATCAAGCTATTCATATACAATATACACACGGCTGGCAAACACCACCTTCCAGGCCAAACTAAAACTCCAAGGAGTCTAAAGGAGCCTAAAGGAGGAACTACGGCCTGCAATAAAAAAGAAAAAACGCTTACGAAAACTCCTAACTAAACTAAACTATCGTACTATAATCAAAGATAAACAATAAACTTTCTATCATTCACGAACGCGCCTAACAAAAATGAATAAAACAGTACTTACTCAGAACAAAAAAAAACACTAAACAGCCGGCTTCCGAAGAACAAAAAATTGCAGAACCGACTCCTTCTATCGTCCAAGATCTAATGCTTTCGCCCAAGACATTCATCACCACCCTATCCTAGCTAAAAATGTAAACAAACAACCTCAAATATACCAACAATCTTTCCAACTTCAAACAATCATTCGCTAATTACCCATTTTCTTCGGCGCGCACCGCGGACACACAAAACACGCACACACAAACGCACATACACACATACTCTCGCGCACGCGCGATCTAACAAAACTAAAGCACATGAAATTCTCTCTCTCTCTCTCTCTCTCTCTCTCTCTCTCTCTCTCTCTCTCTCTCTCTCTCTCTCTGACAAAACTAAAGCAAATAAACACTTTCTTTCTTTCTCTCTCTCTCTCTCTCTCTCACAAAACTAAGCAAATAAACACTTTCTCTTGCGGTTTGACAAAACTTAAGTAAATAAACACTCACTCACTCACTCACTCACACTCTCTCTCTCTCTCTCTCTCTCTCTCTCTCTCTCTCTCTCTCTCTCTCTCTCTCTCTCTCTCTCTCTCTCTAATGACAAAGCTAAAGCAAATAAAATGTCTCGATTTAACAATACTAAAACAACTCTCTCTCTCTCTCTCTCTCTCTCTCTCTCTCTCTCTCTCTCTCTCTCTCTCTCTCTCTCTCTCTCTCTCTCTCTCTCTCTCTCTCTCTCTCTCTCTCGATTTGGCAAAACAAAAATAAATTAAAATAAAATTAATCCTCCACATTCCTCCCCCCTTACTTTGCCAAATCCTCACACAGAATTGCGCCTTTCGCTCTCGGCGGTAAAGCCTATCGCTCAGCCTCAAGCCTGGCCTTCAGGCTCTAAGGTTAGACAATTCCTCCTCGCTGGATCTTTCTTCGCTCATACGAAGCTACGAACTTACCTGCACCCAGTCGGAAGTGAGACCTCCTCCATGGTACATAGCTCGGGTTCTTAGGGATCTTAAGGCTTCTCCCTGTGAACCAGTACGCTAGTCATCTGACAGGCACCTGACTTAGAAGACGGTGCTCCGGCTCGCTCTGGCTTCGGCCAAGCGTATCAGTGTACTTCATGGTCTCTCGTACGACTTCGCCCATTCAAGAGGATAGGGAGAGGTAACGTTTGGGTTCGTCCCTGAGTCGGTTTCTAGACTCAAGATCTTGGAGTCCCAAACCTTTGGTTCGATTCCTTCAGGATTTTGAGTCTCCGTTCTGTAACAGATGACCCAGGCCTTCTACTATGCCCAGCAAGGAGTCGGAGGTGTTATCTTAAAGAACAGCTGCAGTTCGTCCTCACGTGCAGCCCTGTTTGGGAGCACAGGAAGGACGAAGAGGAGGGTCACCAGGAATACCTTTGCAGCCTGGATTCTAGGACCATCCATCTCGCCCTGAATCCAGACCCTCCTCCGTCGTGTAGCCTTAGAGCACACGATGTCAGAGGCATCGCAACGTCTCTAAGAAGACTACTCTGTGACGCAGGTGCTACAAACTGGAGTCTGGAAGCGTCGGACGACCTTCACAGCTCACTACCTGCAGGACGTGACCCACAGGAGCCTCGATACGTTTTTCTATCGGCCTGTGGTGGCTACACAACAGCTGGTCTAACCTCAGGCTCCTTAATGGACAGGTAGCAGAAGGTTGGGGCATTGTTACCCGGTGTCAGACTGCATTATTAAAAGAGGTATGTCTGGCCCTTACTTCTTTCTTCATCCTCCCCTCTCTTGGGGAAAGCAGCATCCTAGGTTCTCTGCATAGCTGACCTCAAACCTCTGCAGGTAAACCATGCTTCCTTGTGTTCCTAGTATTAAAATGATCCTGTCGCGTCCCCCATACCCTGACGAGGTGGTATTGGGAAAGTCCTAGTCCAGAATTCCATCTAAAGGTCTTCAGGTCGACTGCCTAGGACAAGTCACGCTTCTTCCCTCCACACACAAGCTTATGTAGGCCGCACACTCCTTGCGGAGCAAGGAACTTGCGAGGTGCAGGGACTCTTTTTCTCGAAGTGCTGCTCACTCGGATTCTGAGTCCCCGGGTAAAGCCAAAGCCAGTATGGCTGGGGACTTTCCACCCTTCCTAAGGGTAAGTCACCTTATGTAAATAGCGTGGTTTGTATTTCGGTTACGGAACAAATGACAAATTGGGAGATAATTTGTATTTTTCCTAACCATACAAACCTTAGCTATTTACACATATTTGCCCGCCAGCCCTGTCCCCCAAGTCAAGTCCTACCTCTAAGCGAAGTGAATCAGTTCACCAGTGTGTGAGGGGGGAGGGGTAGCTAGCGCCGAAAGCAATACCCTATGTAAATAGCTAAGGTTTGTATGGTTAGGAAAAATACAAATTATCTCCGAATTTGTCATTTCTGTTTTGTTTTGGTGTTCGGTCATGGACGGAAAGTAAACTGAATGATTGCCATTTGTTAATATTAAAAGTAATTTTTTTAACTTTCCCTTTTTGTATTCTAATTGAGTTAATTAGTTAAATGTTAAATGTATTCCTTATAAGGAAACAGTTTTGATTTCCCGTCTTTATTTTTCAACGGTTGTTCGAGAGTTTCAAACAAAGGAAAGAAAATGGGAGTTGATCACAAGTTTTGAATCAGACTTGCAGTCGTTACATGATACAGTGCCGGCCGCATCTGAACAAGTGTTCCTTCCTTTAAAAATTGAACAATTAGTTCGAACAAGTTTATAGCACCCATATTGTGCAGGTAAGTTGAAGAATAAAGACTTACCTTAATTGAATTTGAGTTAGATAATTCTAACAATACAAACCATCGTCTTTCAAGCAGACTGGATTGGCATTAATCCTACTTGGATACAAGGATGTTTGCCTTGGATTTCGCTCCATTGGAAGTGATATCTTCCCTGTGAGTGTTGCTTTTGGCCACTCCACTTCGGAGAAGATGAACCTCCGCGTTCTCCTCTCCCCCCCACCGCAGGTTTGCTGAGTCTTCTCTTCTAAGAAGAACGAGCGGAAGAGATCATCATGTAGTCCATGAGGTCCAACCGATAGAAGTTACATTTGCATAACTTCTACTGGTTCTCTCACTGTGGGAGAGAAAGTACTAGTCCCAGGAACTTTGCGTTTTGTGTGAGTGCTGAGAGTTGTCTCTTAGCAAGAAGAAACATTGGCAAACACAACCCTAGGGAGTGCCTGGCTCTCAGTAAAGATGTTTTTACACCTTTTACCTTTGTGCAGTCTTGTGCAGGGGTGAGTGAGTTCGGAAAGCTGTTCCATTGGGGGAAGAAACATCGGTTCTAACAACTCTCGTATAGACTGAGCATTGGTACTATTGGTAGAAAAAAGGTGCCTCTCTCTCTCTCTCTCTCTCTCTCTCTCTCTCTCTCTCTCTCTCTCTCTCTCTCTCTCTGGTGAAGAGAACATCCATGACTGATTTGTTCCCTCTTACATATGGTAGTGATGGTACATACCTAGAACGTATTTTCTGGGGGAGAAAACCATAGTTCGTCTTGTTCGCGAGGTCAATTTCTCTATATTTGTCATTTTTGCCTATGTTTTACCTCCTTATACCTGCTATTATACAGATAAATTGCTTTAGAGTAGTTTGTTAACATAACTCAAAATTTAGTCAAGGAGTCATTAGGCCAATAAACCATTACACAATATCTTTTACTGATTGACGAAAGCATTTCCACACCTATTTTGCAGGGGAATCCTCCGCCACTGGCTTTAGCCAGTTGCAGTCTAGTTTTGGTTGTTTTATTACTTCTCTTGTACTTTATTGATTTCTTTATTTCCTTTCCTCTTTGGGATAATTTTCCTTGTTGGAGTCCTTAGGGTTATAGCATCCTGCTTTCCCAACTAGGTTGTAGCTTAGCTAGTAATAATAATAATTGGTGCATATATTCTTCCGTGACTTACAGGCCACTGAACGACAGTTTCCGTATGATTGGTAAACATGATCTTGGGTTATATGTTTTGTCTTTACCGGAACGTTCCGATTATGTTCTCTCCCGGCAAGACAAGTCTCCTTGTAGTTATTCTGGATGATCATCATATCCCACTGGATCGGCTTCATGCTGTGATCCGACAGCTGCATTTGGGAACTATATGATTGGCAACTGAAATTGGAAAGTAGGAGGTCACTGGTCACAATCTTCAGCTGCGATCAGGAAGCATGCGATTGCTGGCGATGATTGGGAATCCCGCTAGTGATGGCCGCAATCGTGAATCATGCTACCGCCGGCCGTGATTTGGAATTATGCTATCGCCGGCTGTGATTGAAAATCAGGCTATCGCTGGCCACGATCGAGAATGATGCTATTGCTGGCCACTATGGGAATCATGTTAGGGCCGGCAGTGATATGAAATTGTGCTATCACCAGCTGTGATCGGTAATCATTCGATCGGTAGCCAGAATCAGGAATCATACAAGCTGGAGCTCACTCTTTCTCAGGTGATGGTTACCTTCAATTCACCAGGTAATTATCTTACCTATTCGTGCTACATGCTCTTTCCCAATGCTTTTTCACCGTGAAGAGAAGGAAGTGGATGTCACCGAAGCACAGGATGGCTGATTTGGCAGTTTCTTGCAAGACAATGCCCGATTCCTCTGCATGCTTTCGTGGGAGGAGCAGTGCTGCACTGAAGCCAGCACCAAGTGGGGAAAACTTTGGTACGAGATATAGGTGCTTATACGAGCACTGCGAGTCCAGAAGGGGGCATCTCCCCTTGTTACTTCCTGCCATGGGACGTTCTCGCGACGCCTCAGTGATAAATTATTCTAGAAGCTAGACTACATTCCAGTATTTTAAATATATAGCTTAATTAAAAATCTGGAGTCCCATATTTTTTAAAGTGTAGTTTGAGTTGGTTTGTTAAAAGTAATCTAAACCTGGTAAGTAAATCTTAACCATGGTATATTGCTTTTAATTAAATTTATCCTATCTCTTTCCTTCACTGGCATCCCACCTCCATCAGAGTGTGGAAGTCAGCAATATGAATATCAGGGGAGGTTCATAGAAATATAGTTTTTATAATAAAATTTCTTATTTTTATATTCACCTGATGTTCATATACTGTACATGCCCACCCTCTTTCCCACTACCTCGTGGTATCAAAAGGCTAGTTATAATTTTGACTTCGATATTGAAGAGACATAGAAACACTGGTGCGTCAGTTACCACATACTGCTAGAATGTTACTTCCTTTACTAAGGGCGTGTTTATTGAAGGGAAAGATAATGAGAACATTTTATGGGTAAACGTCGATTAAACTGAGCTTCTGGAGAAGAAGCAGTAGGAACATCGCGTAAGTATATAAATAATTGTGTTATTAAAATTCTGTTATTATGTTGTCTCTTTCCAAAAATGCTCTGTTGCTTCTTGTTAAGGATTTAGTGACAAGCACAAAGGGAATTGGATCTAAGTCAAATGGAAAACTTGGAGTGTAAGGTCACATGATGCTAGAAGTGGAGTTACTTCTTTTAATTTCTGTTTTATTCCAGCTGTTACCAAGTTGTGGAATGATCTTCCTAATCGGGTGGTTGAATCAGTAGAACTTCAAAAGTTCAAAGTTGGAGCAAATGCTTTTTTGTTGACCAGGCGGACATGAGTCTTTTTATAGTTTATTTATGACATATTTGTTTTTGATGTTGTTAATAGTTTATATATGACATGTCTGTTTTGATGTTGTTACTTATTTTAGAATGATTTATTGTTAATTTGTTCTCTTCATTTATTTATTTCCTTATTTCCTTTCCTCACTGGGCTATTTTTCCCTGTTGGAGCCCCTGGGCTTATAGCATCTTGCTTTTCCAACTAGGGTTGTAGCTTGGATAGTAATAATAATAATAATAATAATAATAGGATAAAGTCTTGGTAGCTTCTCATTGCTAACCAGGATTGATTATGCTAAGCATTGATTTAGAGAAACCTGATCTTATTATAAATGTTACTAGGCTTAAGGTGCTGTAATAGCTGTGGAGGATATAGTGTACATAATTATCTGTTATTTCCTTATATTTATTAGTGAGTTATAGTATTAGTTTTGTTACATGAAAATGCATGATGTTAGGTAATATAGTAAGTGTATAGGTTTTATAAGTTTAATGTTGTACATATATTTAGGAACTCGTTCGGGAAGCTCAAATTATAACGGGCTTAGAGTTGTGTATCAGGAATTTAATATAGTTTATTATTCTAAGACTGCATTTTCTATCTTTTCTTCACTATCCCTCTTCCATCAGAGTGAGAGAGTTGGTACTATAAACATCAGGAGAGTTTCATAGATTTTAAAAGGATTTTAATGATTAATGTTTTTATTTCTATGTTCACCTGATGGTCATAAACATGCCCCCCTTCTTTCCCACTGACTAAAAGTGTCAGGAGACTAGTGATGTAGTTTCAACTTTGATAACTGAAAATTCAGGAATTATGCCATATCAATGCCAAGGTAGTTCCCACTAACTGCCAGATTATCTCAACACTGTTTAGTACTTCCTTAGAGGGGTTGCTGTGGCCTGATCGGTAACGTCTCTGCCTGGTGTTTCCCAGTCGGGGGTTCGAGTCCCGCTCAGACTCGTTAGTGCCATTAGTGTCTACAACCTTACCATCCTTGTGAGCTAAGGTTGGGGGATTTGGGGGAGCCTGTAGGTCTATCTGCTGAGTCATCAGCAGCCACTGCCTGGCCCTCCCTGGTCCTAGCTTGGGTGGAGAGGAGGCTTGGGCGCTGATTATATAATATATGGTCAGTCTCTAGGGTATTGTCCTGATTGCTAGGGCAATGTCACTGTCCCTTGCCTCTGCCATTCATGAGCGACCTTTAAACCTTTAAGGGTTTTTCAAAGAAATATAATGGTGATTTCTTTCGTTTAAGCATATATGTGTCTATTTAATTATGTTGTGGCAGGATGTTGCAAAACAACCCCCACACCCTTACTTACTGACAAATGACTCCTCAATACAACCTTTCCCCTTACGTTATCAGCAGCGGGACTCTTGGACAAAAGGACAACAAACAAAACAAAACATAACCTTACAACTATATTTCTTAAAACTACAATACTTAACATCCACAAACCATCCACAACAAAAATAAGCACTTAAAACTAATTGTAAACTTGAACACTAAAGATAAATAAAACGTAATACCATCCAAATAAAAAAAAAAAAACCTAACAAACTTAAAACTAAAATAGACCGCAACCAATTTTTGATAATTATATATATATATGATTCTGAGTGGACACGTTTGTCCACACAAGGGCCAACAGTCTTTAATAGCAAAAACACAACTCAGCCGCAACCGGAACACTGATAGATATACACAATTGTATTAATTGGTCTGGTTTGTGTGTAGTATCATCATTATCATAATCCTCATAAACATCGTCATCATCATCAATCGTAGGTTCATTCAGTCCGGGTCATCAACGTTATCTAAATCTGAGCAGTCGTATCAATATTAAGTACAGGCCAGATCATCAACCAGCGATCAATCCAAAGAGCAGACTAAATATAATCAATTCCAGGCCAGGTCATCAACAGTAAATCCACTTTCTTAAAGTAACTCTCCAAAGGAGTTAGCCTCTCCAAAGGAGGAATCACGGCCTGCCAAAATAAAAAAGAAAAACACTTACGAACACTCCTAACTAACTTAACTATCGCACTATAATCAAAGATAAATAATAAACTGTTCCTATCATTCACGATCACGACAAGCAAAGATAAACAAAACTGTACTTACTTAGAATATAAATAATCACTTCCTTGCTGGTAATAAAGAATAATAGTAAATCCAGCAATCACACACACAACCGCCTCTATCAGCAGTCAATAAAAAAAAGCATTCGCTCCGAAACATTCACCACTGTCGTAACCTAACTAAAAACATAAACAAACAACCTCAAATATACCGACAGTCTTTCCCACTACAAACAATCATTCAAACAATCATTCGCTATCTACCACTTGCTCTTCGGCGCACACCGCTGACACACAAACACACACACAAACACACACACACACTCTCGCGATTTAGTAAAACTAAAGCAAATGAAATTCTCTCTCTCTCTCTCTCTCTCTCTCTTCTCTCTCTCTCTCTCTCTCTCTCTCTCTCTCTCTCTCTCTCTCTCTCTCTCTCTCTCTCTCTCTCTCAGTTTTGTATCTGTGTGCCGGTTAGTGATTACACTTTTGCGATCCTATAAATATCATGATTTAACGCTGATAACAAAAGGCTATCGAGTGCAATATAGCTACAAGTTTTCGTGAATAGTCAGTGATTAGTTTGAGGTCGGAGAAGTGGGATAAAACGTCGGCATAGAATAGTTATCTTGTGAATTACTAAAAATCTAATCAAGATGGCTATGTACAACACGGGCAAGGCTTGGAGAGACATCGCTGGACTCAGCAAAAATAAATTCCATGAGTTGGCGAAACAGGAGCTCGACCGTCTGATAACAGAGGTCACTAGTAACGTCAACCAATGTGACGGAAAAATATTCGCAGACATATTGAAACAATATGATCCAATAAACTGGAGCAAATCTGCGGAAAACATCAGCAAAATAATTGAAGAAATTCCAAAGAAAATCCAAGTGATAAAGAGACTTATAAAGAAAGTCTACATCAATCAACACATTCCATCAAAGAACAATAAGAAGTCCAATATGGTGAATATGCTGATTGATGCAATGGGAAAAAGAATGCCAAAATGGTGTAATACATGTAAGATATGGTATTCCATTAATAATCCTCAACAATTGATTAGAAAATGTGATGCCTGTCATGTCCCAACACATCCCACATGTGCTGAAATACAGCAAAAAATAAAAAATAAAGACACAAAGGTATTCTGCTCAACATGCTTAGTCTGGATAGAAAATATAATTAAGTCGAGACTAAATCTGCAAATAGTTGAAGATAAAGAAGAGGAAGAAGAAGAAACAGAAGAAGAAGAAGAAGAAAAAGAAGAAGAAGAGAACAATGAACAGGATATGTGTAAGGATGCAGAAGAAATCATTGATATAACCTATGATGCCATCCAACAACATACTTATGAAGAAATAAATTACCAGATGGAAACAAATAATAGACCCAAGAGACTCTACCCGGACCTACATAATTTTAGGGAAGAGCAAGAACAAGAAAAAATAGAAAAGAAGGATATAGTCTGCAATATGCTGAAAAGAGGGAATTGCAGATTTGGCGAAAGATGCTACTACAAGCATCCAAAGATATGCCATAATTATGAAATATATGGTAAATGTGCGTATTTAGACGGATATGGAGACGAATGCAGAGATCTCCATCCAAAAATATGCAAAAACCTAAAAGAAGGAAAAGGATGCATTTACAACAAAAAATGTAGATATATGCATCCTGCAACCATGAATGAAAGTAAGAAAACTCAGCAAACTGAAAAGAAAAATGAAAGCAAAAAAGAAACAAAAAAAGAAACAAAAAAGCAGGCCGTGTATAAACCGCGCTTTGAACCAAGAGCCCCAAGATATGAGGGCTTTCAACCCAAACCTGCACATTTAGAGCCCAACTACAAAGAATGCATCTATAATGCCAGGGGCTGGTGCAGATATGGGGACAGTTGGAGGTATACACACACAAATAAATATGAAGGCGAAAGAGCAAATATAATAGAAAAGTTGGATTTTTTAATGGCAGAATTCCGGGAAATGAAGAAAAGAACATCATATCAGAACAGGAAGGAAGCATGGGAGAATCCATATTATTACCAATATTAAATAATGGGGATGAAACACAAACCATAATAGTAATGAATGCACAGGGTTTAGTCACGAGTAACTCCAAAAGGAAAATAGAGTTCTTAGAAGAACTAACCCAAATTGAAAAAATAGATATATTAAATATAAGTGAAACATGGTATTCCCAAGAGACTGGCAGTGATGACCAGATAAAGGGTTTCCAAACTTATAGATCAGACAGAAAAAATAGGAATCAAGGGGGAACCGCAATATATGGAAGAGACATAAATCAAGGAAAAGTATGTGAAAAATACAGCAACACAGAATGTGAATTGATTGCGGTAGAATTTGAATTTGAAAAACTAATGAATATTGTAGTTTACAGACCCCCAAACACTAAGGAGTTTGACATAATAATAGAAAAAATAGATGATATATGTAGAAACCATAAAGACTGGAATATACTCCTATCCGGAGATTTTAACTTTCCTTTCGTGGATTGGAAAGAACGGATAGAAGAAAGTGGTTGTATGTATACATATAAAAAAGATAGTAATAGTAGCGCAGAAGATAAGAGGCAATTTGAAAAGCTTCAAGATATGCTATTAGAACATAATATGCAACAAATAAACCACATTCCAACAAGAAAGGAAAATGTCCTAGATCTAGTATTTGTGAATGAGGTGAATTATGTTAAAGAAATAATAGTGTATAACACGGGAATTTCAGACCACAATGTCATAGAACTGATAGTTCATTCCAAAGCAAGTGATCACAGAATTAATAAAAGCACAAAACTTTGGGAAGGATATGGAAAATATAACTTTTACAGTAAGAATATAAAATGGTCAGAAATAAATGAACTGAATAAAGAATGGAAAAATGTATTTATAAGTGATAACATACAGGTAAATACGGATATACTGTACAAAATACTGGAGAAAATTGTTGAAAAATATGTACCGAAAAAAAACAATAAACAAAAGACGTGCATACCAAGAGACAGAAGGATCTTATTTCAGAAAATTAAAAAGTGGAAGAAAAATCTTGCAAAAGAAAAAAATGTGTGGAAAATGAGGGAAATAAAATGTAAGATAGAAAATGCAGAACAAAAGATTATACAGTCGAAAGAAAATGAAAAAAGGGACTTAGAAGAAAGGACACTTCAAAATATAAAAAGAAACCCCAAAGTACTTTACTCCTATGCAAAAAAGATGAATAAAAGGAGAATAGAAATAGGCCCTCTAAGAATTGAAGGACGGCTAACGAATGAAAAAAAGGAAATATGCAACATATTAGCAGAAAAATATGAGAGTGAGTTCACGCCAAGAATTGCGAATGAGAATAATGAAACAGAAATGAGAGAAGAAAATGTTGAATATCTAACGGATATAGATATTAATGAAGCAGATATTGTCACGGCTATAAACGAAATTAAAAATGGATCGGCAGCCGGACCAGATGGAGTTCCAGCGATTTTGTTAAAAAAAACTGCAAACACTATCGCGAAGCCACTTGCAATACTGCTAAGACAGAGTATAGATATGAGCGAGATATATGTTAAACATAAATTAGCTTATATAACCCCTATCTTCAAAAGTGGATCAAGACTAGAGGCAAGCAATTATAGACCTGTTAGTCTAACATCACATATTATGAAAGTGTATGAGAGGGTAATAAAAAAGAAAATAATGAACCATTTGGTCAAAAATAATTTGTTTAATATGGGTCAACACGGTTTCGTACCTGGAAAAAGTACACAGACCCAACTGATAGCTCACTATGAAAACATATACAATAATATGATAAATGAAAAAGACACAGATGTGATCTATCTAGATTTTGCAAAAGCCTTTGACAAGGTAGACCATAACATATTGGAGAAAAAAATGAGAAAGCATAATATTGTGGGAAAGATAGGAAAATGGGTAAAAGAATTCCTGCAAAACAGAAAACAGATAGTGGTTGCAAATGACGAGAAATCAGATGAAGCCCAGGTAATATCTGGTGTGCCCCAAGGTACGGTATTAGCTGCACTGCTATTTGTTATTATGATCTCAGACATAGACTGTGATGTTGAAAACTCCGTAGTGAGAAGTTTCGCCGATGACACAAGAATAAGTAGAGAAATTACTTGTGATGAAGATAGGAACTCACTACAAAGAGATCTAAACAAAATATATGAATGGGCGGAGATAAATAGGATGGTATTTAACTCCGATAAATTCGAATCAATAAATTATGGAAACAGAGAAGGAATGGTGTATGCATACAAGGGACCTAATAATGAGACAATCACAAACAAGGAAGCAATTAAAGACCTTGGTGTAATTTTAAATAGGAATATGTTATGCAACGACCAAATAGCAACACTGTTGGCTAAATGTAAAGCAAAAATGGGAATGTTATTCAGACACTTTAAAACAAGAAAAGCTGAACACATGATTATGCTTTACAAAACTTATGTGCGTAGTACACTCGAGTACTGCAATGTGATATGGTACCCACACTACCAAAAGGATATTGCGCAAATAGAGAGTGTACAAAGGTCCTATACTGCTAGAATAGAAGAAGTTAAGGACCTTGATTACTGGGAAAGACTGCATTTTTTAAAACTATACAGTCTAGAAAGGAGAAGAGAACGCTACATGATAATACAAGCATGGAAGCAAATAGAAGGAATTGCTGAAAACATCATGGAGCTTAAAGTATCAGAAAGAGCAAGCCGAGGTAGATTAATAGTGCCAAAAAGCATTCCAGGTAAACTGAGAAAGGCGCACAGGACATTAATCCACTACGCACCAGCATCGATAATGCAGCGACTATTTAATGTGCTGCCAGCTCATCTAAGAAACATATCAGGAGTGAGCGTAGATGCATTTAAAAATCAGCTCGATAAATACCTAAGATGCATCCCAGACCATCCAAGACTGGAAGATGCAAAATACACCGGAAGATGTATTAGCAACTCTCTGGTGGATATACGAGGTGCCTCACACTGAGGGACCTGGGGGAACCCAAACAAAAAATAAGGCAATAAGGTAAGGCTCTCTCTCTCTCTCTCTCTCTCTCTCTCTCTCTCTCTCTCTCTCTCTCTCTCTCTCTCTCTCTCTCTCTCTCTCTCTCTGGATTTGGCAAAAGAAAATAAACAAAAAAATAAAACAAAAATTAATCCTCCACAATGTTTTAAGCAACAAGCACTATGGATATCAGACGAGTATAGAAATGATAAATTGAAAGGTTTGTACAGTATCTTGGATATTCAGACAATGGGATTGGAACTCTTCTGCATATGAGCTTGACAGCTATCATGGAGTGATGGCTTTTCTAGAGAAAAATTAGCTTTCAGTTTTAGGAATTTTTTCATATTGATCTAATTATTGTATTACAGGTGTATCATAAGAATGGATTTTTTTTTACTGTATTTGCCTTGATGTATTATAAGATGAAAATTTAATGGGTGTAATGGGCTTTGTTTTTCTATTTTTTCAGTGGCCTAATGTACATCAAGGGAATAGAGCAGGATACAAATCCCAACCGACTTTTTGGACAAAGTCAGGCACCTACTGTATCAGATGAAGTTAAAGAGGAAATATCTGGAATTACAGCAGACCTTTACAATAATCTTGCAGGTAAAAGTAAATTGGAAATGAAGGGAAATTCCCTTTCTATAGGTAGAATAATCATATTGATTGTATACTGCACAGAATTATTAGTAAGATGGAAAACCTTTCATGAAGACAATTTTCTTGAATGTGGAATTTGTTTAATTGTAAAAGTTCTTAACCCTTTTACCCCCAAAGGACGTACTGGTACGTTTCACAAAAGCCATCCCTTTACCCCCATGGACGTACCGGTACAGTGGAACCTCTACATACGAATTTAATCCGTTCCAGAACCAACTTCGGATGTAGAAAATGTTCGGTTGTCGAAACGAATTTTCCCATAAGAATACATTGAAATAGGATTAATCCGTGGTTGAGCCCAAAAACCTATGATAACTTCTTAATAAACTACTACACATAATTTTCCCATGAGAATAATGAACACTAAATTAGATAATAGACATGTAAATAAGAAGAATAGACATGTAAATAAGAAGAATTAGCAAAAAATGATAAATAAGAAACGGGTTTTTAGCGTCACTTTACCTTAGAAACTCCAGCGCAGGTGTTGTTAGTCTTGCTACGCAGAGAGGAGACGGACGGGCGGCGAGGAGGTAGAGAGGTTAACTACGATAAACGTACACTACCGTAACTTATTCTAACTTACACTAAGTGAACTTTAACATAACTTAGCTTTTTTTTTTTATAATTTATATTTTTTTTTACATTTTTTTTTTGATGATTAATTTTAATCACTTTCACTCTCTACACTTAAAATTGATTGAATTTTTTTCTCTTCACTCTTTGCTGTTTTCTTTGAACCACTTCCTTCCTCTTCATCACGAGTTCGCTTCGTAGTTTTTTTAAAGAAGCTATCGATAGAAAGTTGCTTGGTACAGCTTTTCAGAATGTTTCGAAAATAAGTTAGGGAAACATCATCAAACTGCGCAGCTACACGACAAACCTGCAATTTCTTTGGATGGTATTTGTCGATGAAGTCGACCACGTCTTGATATTTTCCTAACACCTCTTTTATTTGCGCGGAATTTATTGCAAGTTCACTCATACGGACGCCACGCTCATGCTTTTCAATAATTCCTTGCTTTACTTCTAAAGAAAGCATTCCCTTATTCCTTTTCTCACCACTACCACTACCACTTGCGAAACTAAGCCTTTTAGGACCCATGATTTTCGTAAAATACCGTAAAAGGATGAATGTAAAAAATCACGATTAAAACACAATTAATAGCAGAACGCACAGGGCACAACCACATAAAGCCAACGAGAACAGAGGACTGACCCAAGCCACGCTAATTGAGGGTCCCTCCGAGGTTGAAGTGCTGCCTTCTATTGGCGGAAATAAAAAACACATCAGGCGCTATGAGCACCGACTACGCATACGAGTATTGTTTACTTCGGGTGTCGAAAAAAAAATTCGGGTGTAGAGTAGGAACGTGTTCGAATTGTACTTCGCGTGTCGAAAAATTCGGATATAACCGGTACGACGAAAATTGCTACTTCGTGTGTCGAAATAAAATTCGGGTGTAGAGTAAAAAATTTGCTCGAATTTTACTTCGGATGTTGGAAAATTCGGATGTAGATACGTTCGTGTGTAGAGGTTCCACTGTACGTCCATGCAAAAAAAATGCTATAAAAATTATTTTTTCAATATTAAACTTACCCGATGATCATATTGCTGTCAGCTCTGCTGCCCGACAGAAAAACCTACGGGCGGAATACGCCAGCGATCGCTATACAGGTGGGGGTGTACATCAACAGCGCCATCTGTCAAGTAGGTACTCAAGTACTCGATGTCAACACAGAACCAATTTTCTCTCTGTCGTGCCACTGGCAAGACCTACTAAATACGCTGTTACTAACTGGATTTGTTTTCACAACTATTTGGTGAAGTACACTATTCCAGTTTTGAGCTTTCGCTATGCAGGGGTTTTATCTTCATTTCAAAACTTGAACTCGTTTTGGATAGATTTAATTATGGTGACAAAGAGAGTATGGACTCTCTTTCACTTTTAAATGGCCGACCCTTCCCTTAGACGGAAGTGTGTTTAGGTTTTTAGTAATTTTGCTTAACACGTTATAGATCTATATATTTTATATCTCTCCGCCTTTATTAGGCCTCTTCGATTAACTTTCCTTTTATTATAAACATATGAAAATAAATTTTTTATGTTTTGTTTATATGCGACCTTTTCTGATAGTAGGCGGTCCTAACTTGGAACCGAAGTTAATCAACGTTGAGCCCGTTATATCGTATTTAACCTTTAAAGAATTTAAAACTTTTTAAATTTAATGTTTTATGAAAGAATTTCTTTGATAGTCTCGTACTGTTTTCAAAGATGAACTAACGTTTAGTTTTTTAGTCTACGCAGTTGTTGACGTTCAGGACGTTCAACATGCGCTCTATCATTACGATAGAGAGAGAGTGTATCACGGTTTCACTTTGCAGTAAGAGTAAACCGATTCTGGCGTTTCGTTCATTCTTTCTTAGCTTAAATGGTTTAAATTCTAAATTAAAGGAACTTTTTATTTGGAAAACCTTTCAGTTTTTTTCCTTTAGCAAATAACATGTTTTGACGATATATTATTGGGCTCTTCTCTCAGGTGCGAAATCTAGAGAGAAAGAGAGAGATAGAGACGGAGGGAGAGAGAGGAGAAAAAACGTTTCGTTCAAGCAGGTAACGTTGTTCTCGTCTTACTCTCCTCCCTAGTCGCTGTAGGGGAAGAAGGTAAAACGTTTCTAGGGTTTTATTCTTGTTCCCAGGCTATGTGCGGTGAGAGATTGTAAACGTAGTTTATTTGAACTAGTGTTTAGTCTCTTTCCCAGCCACTGAATTCTTTATCTTTATATTTATGTTTTCTGTTGCATTATACGACTGTTTTCGCAATTACTACCTTTTAATGAAGGGTAGGATTGCGTGTTTCAGGTAGAAATCAGTAAAAGTTTCGATTTCAGTGAAATAAGTGCAAAACAGAAAATCAAAGTGATAAAGTGATATGCGCAAAGTGTTACAGTGTTGCGTCCGAGGGTTCGTCTGTTCGTGCCTGTCGTTCACCTAGTCCGGGACCTCTTGCAAGCTCCCAAGCCCAGGGGAGAAGTAATGTCGAACGACTTATGGGTTCGTCAGGCCTTGATCAACGAACAGACGTTTTTCCCTCCGTGGTTTCGGGCGTATCTACCCAAGATCGCCCCACCCACACAAAGACGAGAGAGCCCATTTACTTCTCGTCTGCGGAAGAGGTTTCTCGTAAGAAACCTTGGACCAAGGTCTCGCAGCTTATTAAGTGCAAGTCGGTCCCTTCCGCGCAAGTCCAACGGCCCAGGTGTAGCCACTGGGTCAGTTCGGACTCGCTGCAGTCATCCGACGACTGCACACCTCCCAAGAGAGGCAAGGTGGTACCGCAACAGGCAGTAACTCCGTCTGTTGCCGCACCCGCTGTTTTAGACCCTCAGTCACAACGGACAGTAGCTCCGTCTGTTGCCGCTTTTGTAGACCCTAAGTGGTCTTTACTGCAGTCTATGCAGACTCAGTTAGCTGCGGTTATGCAGGAGTTTCGTGCGGAGAAGGTTAACGCTGCACCCGTTAGCCTACAACCTGCCACGGTTGTGCGCCCAGCTCACGCTGAGGCTGCCTGCTCCCACACTCCGACTGCGGAGAAGGTTGACGATGCACCCGTTTGCCTACAACCTGCCACGGTTGTGCGCCCAGCAGACGCTGCGGCTGCCTGCTCCCACACTCTGGCTGTGAGAGCTCCTCCACCCATGCGCAGTCGACCCTGCCAGACGCATGCTGACTCCCACAGACGCACGGAACCCTCCGTTGACGTGCGTGTGCTACCACAACAACAGGAGGGTGGAGTTAAGCTGCCGTGTTTTGACACGGTGCGTCAGCCTCCGCAACCCACTGTGGTTACCGCCACTCGCCCGCAGCAGACTAGTCAGTCAGGAGTTGAGGCTTCCCCACACAGCTTTGGTTGTTGACAGTTCACAGACTGTCAAGCAGTTACATAACGTTGCCTTCTGGTCTGCTGCTAATGCACCAGTGAGACCCTCACTGAGATAACCTAGCTTTTCTCGGACAAGGTTCCTGTAGATGAGAAAGTGCTGTTCTCCCTCCTACTGATATTCCTTTGAGGACTCTGTCATTTGGAGAGGAGCCTTAAGCTGCTTAGCCTCCTATGGACTTTAATTAAATCATGATGATTTTTTAAGGATCTTCGTCCGGATCTTGTAACTGCTGCTCCTCGTTCGCCTCACGTCAGAACTTACACTAGGCCTAGCTACTTCGAAGCCGTTGTTGTTAAGCTAGTACTCTCTCGCTCTCCTAGAGAGCGTTACGTCGGCTAGGCGACTGGTTTTTGCACCAGGAGGAGTTTTAGGGATACAGCCTTTTGATTTCCCTTCTTTTTATCTGGCTTATAGAGCGAGAGTCTGATAGGACACGAGAGAAGTTCTCAGCTTGGGAGTTCATGCCTCTGCCCAGGTAGACTTCTCAATTCTGGTAGACTCGGCCAGGCGCATAGCCAGGAGACGCTCCAGTTGTTTACAGGTCAACTTCTCAACTTTTGTCGACCCTTTGAAGTTTTGCTGTACTATTATGTCACATAACAAGGCTTCCAGGGATGGTAAATGGTTCCGCTTCAGTCGCTAACCCCGTCTGTTGCCACACCTGCTCCCGTAGACCCTAATGGGCTTTGCTGCAAGACATGCAGTCCAAGCTTGTGTCCTGGATAGAGGACTTAATACGGAGAAGAACCTTCTGGCCAACAACCTTCCTACCGGTTGGTTGTGCGCCCTGTTGACGCTGAGGTATTCTACTCGCGTCTGCCAGTTGAGGTGGTTCCTCCACCGATGCGACCCAGTGTGGGTTGCCAGTCGCACGTTGACGTTAAGCGACGCTCGGAGGTGGTTGTTGACGTTCAGTGTGTCACTAGGAAGACGTTCAACAACCAGCAGAGGTGACTTGTTGTGACGCAGTGCGTCAACCTCAGCAACCCGGTAGGGTGTTGACTGCACAACCCAGACAGTCTAGACAGTTTCGGGTTGACGCTGTACTTCCTCGCGTCCCCATGGTTGACAGTTCACAGACTGTGCAGCAGTACCATGATATTGCGTCCGGCTCCGTCACGCATCCACCAGTGCGACCGGATTCAGCGAGTCAGACGTTGCCCACTCCGTTGCCGTTTCCTCATCAGTTTCGGATGAGGAACCCTCTGATGAGGACGTTGCTGAACAAGACGATCAACCCCCAGCCCTGCTATCCATCCAGAAGATGCTGAAGAAGGAACGCTGCCCTGTCCGGCTGTGGATGAGTCTGGTAGGGACGCTGTCATCCGTGGAACAATTTGTGTCACTAGGAAGACTACACCTCCGTCCTCTTCTATACCATCTAGCTTTTCACTGGAAAAAGGACAAGACGCTAGAAGCGGTCTCGATCCCGGTTTCCGGAAAGATAAAGTCTGGTCTGACTTGGTGAAAGGACTTTTTTCAACCTTAGAAAGGGTCTTCCCCTGACTGTTCAGACTCCCAACCACGTTCTCTTCTCGGACGCATCGGACGTAGGCTGGGGTGCGACATTAGACGGTAGGGAATGCTCGGGATTATGGAACTCGAGTCAAAGGACAATGCATTTCAACTGCAAGAAGCTACTGGCAGTACGTCTGACCTGGAAAAGCTTCAGGTCTCTCCTTCAAGGCAAAGTGGTGGAGGTGAACTCGGACAACACACGGCTTTGACGTACATCTCCAAGCAAGGAGGGACCTACTCTCTGACATGGTACGAGATCGCAAGGGACCTCCTCACCTGGTCAACAGGTCTAGACTTTTCACTAGTAACGAGGTTCATCCAAGGCAACTTGAATGTCATAGCAGATTGTCTCAGTCGGAAGGGACAAATAATTCCAACAGAATGGACCCTCCACAAGGATGTATGCAAGAGACTTTGGGCCACCTGGGGCCAGCCAACCATAGATCTCTTCGCAACCTCGATGACCAAGAGGCTCCCAATAGTTTGCTCACCTATCCCGGACCCAGCAGTAGTTCATATAGATGCCTTTCTACTAGATTGGTCACATCTAGATCTATATGCATTCCCTCCGTTCAAGATTGTCAACAAGGTACTGCAGAAGTTCGCCTCTCACGAAGGGACAAGGTTGACGCTAGTTGCTTCCCTCTGGCCCGCGAGAGAATAACTCACCGAGGTACTTCGATGGCTAGTAGACGTTCCCAGAACACTTCCCCTAAGGGTGGACCTTCTACGTCAGCCACGCGTAAAGAAGGTACACCAAGGCCTCCACGCTCTTCGTCTGACTGCCTTCAGACTATCGAAAGACTCTCGAGAGCTAGAGGCTTTTCGAAGGAGGCAACCAGAGCGTTTGCTAGAGCAAGGAGAACATCCACCCTTAGAATCTACCAATCGAAGTGGGAAATCTTCCGAAACTGGTGCAAGTCAGTATCCGTATCCTCGACCAGTACCTCTGTAACTCAAATAGCTGACTTTCTCTTATATCTGAGGAAAGAACGATCTCTTTCAGCTCCCACTATCAAGGGTTACAGAAGCATGTTGGCATCAGTCTTCCGTCACAGAGGCTTAGATCTTTCCAACAATAAAGATCTACAGGACCTCCTTAAGTCTTTTGAGACCACGAAGGAGCGTCGTTTGGTTACACCTGGTTGGAATTTAGACGTGGTACTAAGATTCCTTATGTCAGACAGGTTCGAACCAATTCAATCAGCCTCCCTGAAAGATCTCACCTTTAAGACTCTTTTCCTGATATGCTTAACCACAGCTAAAAGAGTCAGTGAGATTCATGCCTTCAGCAAGAACATCGGATTCTCATCCGAAACGGCTACATGTTTTACAACTTGGTTTTCAATATCAAACTTACCCGATGATCATATAGCTGCATCCCTGCTGCCCGACAGAAAAAACCTACGGGCGGAATACGCCAGCGATCGCTATACAGGTGGGGGTGTACATCAACAGCGCCATCTGTCAAGTAGGTACTCAAGTACTCGATGTCAACAAAGAACCAATTTTCCCTCTGTCGTGCCACTGGCAAGACCTACTAAATACGCCGTCCCTAACTGGATTTATTTTCACACGATTTGGTGAAGTACACTATTCCAGTTTTGAGCTTTCGCTATGCAGGGGGTTTTATCTTCATTTCAAAACTTGAACTCATTTTGGATAGATTTATTTATGGTGACGAAGAGAGTATGGACTCTCTTTCACTTTTAAATGGCCGACCCTTCCCTTAGACGGAAGTGTGTTTAGGTTTTTGGTAATTTTGCTTAACAAGTTATAGATCTATTTATTTTATATCTCTCCGCCTTTATAGGCCTCTTCGATTAACTTTCCATTTATTATAAACTTATAAAAATTAATTTTTATGTTTGTTTATATTCGACCTTTCCTAATAGTAGGCGGTCCTTACTTGGAACCGAAGTTATTTAACATTGAGCCCGTCATATCGTATTTAACCTTTTAAGAATTTAATACTTTTTTAATTTTAATGTTTTATGAAAGAATTTCTTTGATAGTCTCGTACTGTTTTCAAAGATGAACTAACGTTTAGTTTTTTTTTAGTCTCCGCAGTTGTTGACGTTCAGAACGTTCAACTTGCGCTCTATCGTTACGATAGAGAGAGAGTGTTTCACGGTTTCACGTTGCAGTAAGAGTAAACCGATTCTAGCGTTTCGTTCATTCTTTCTTAGCTTAAATGGTTTAAATTCTAAATAAAGGAACTTTTTATTTAGGAAAAAACCTTTCAGTTTTTTCCTTTAGCAAATAACATGTTTTAACGATATATAATTGGGATCTTCTCTCAGGTGCTAAGTCAGGAGAGAAGAGAGAGAGAGATAGAGACGGAGGGAGAGAGAGGAGAATAAACGTTTCGTTCAAGCGGGTAACGTTGTTCTCGTATTTTACTCTTCTCCCTAGTCGCTGTAGGGGAAGAAGGTAAAACGTTTCTAGAAGTTTTATTCTTGTTCCCAGGCTTTATGCGGTGAGAGATTGTAAACGTAGTTTATTTGATCTAGTGTTTAGTCTCTTTTCCAGCCACTGAATTCTTTATCTTTATTTATGTTTTTCTGTTGCATTGTAATACTGTTTTCGCAATTACTACCTTTTAATGAAGGATAGGATTGCGTGTTTCAGGTAGAAATCAGTTAAAGTTTCGATTTCAGTGAAATAAGTGCAAACAGAAAATCAAAAGTGATAAACTGATATGCGCAAAGTGTTACAGTGTTGCGTCCGAGGGTTCGTCTGTTCGTGCCAGTTGTTCACCTAGTCCGGGACCTCTTACAAGCTCCCAAGCCCAGGGGAGAAGTAATGTCGAACGACTTATGGGTTGCACAGGCCTTGATCGACGAACAGACGTTTTTCCCTCCGTGGTTTCGGGCGTATCTACACACGTTGCCGACGTGAGATCGCCCCACCCACACAAAGACGAGAGAGCCCATTTATTCCTCGTCTGCGGAAGAGGTTTCTCGTAGAAACCATGGACCAAATCTTGCAGCTTTTAAGTGCAAGTCGGTCCCTTCCGCGCAAGTCCAACGGCCTAGGTGTAGCCACTGGGTCAGTTCGGACTCGCTGCAGTCATCCGACGACTGCACACCTCCCAAGAGAGGCAAGGTGGTACCGCAACAGGCAGTAACTCCGTCTGTTGCCGCACCAGCTGTTTTAGACCCTCAGTCACAACGGACAGTAGCTCCGTTTGTTGCCGTTTTTTGTAGACCCTTAGTGGTCTTTACTGCAGTCTATGCAGACTCAGTTAGCTGCGGTTATGCAGGAGTTTCGTGCGGAGAAGGTTTACACTGCTCTCGTTAGCCTACAACCTGCCACGGTTATGCGCCCAGCTCACGCTGAGGCTGCCTGCTCCCACACTCCGGCTGCGGAGAGCTCCACCTCCGATGCGCAATCGACCCTGCCAGACGCATGTTAACGTTAGCCGACGTGCGGCTCCCTCCGTTAACATGCGTGAGCTACCGCATCAGCAGTGGGAAGGTGGAGTCAAGCTGCCGTGTTTTGACGCGATGCGTTAGTTTCCGCAACCCACGGCAGTCCCCACCACGCACCACCACTCCGCTTTGGTTGTTGCCTGCTCCCACACTCCGACTGCGGAGAAGGTTGACGATGCACCCGTTTGCCTACAACCTGCCACGGTTGTGCGCCCAGCATGGCTGCCTGCTCCCACACTCTTGTTGTGAGAGCTCCTCCACCCATGCGCAGTCGACCCTGCCAGACGCATGCTGACTCCCACAGACACACGGAGCACTCCGTTGCCGTGCGTGAGCTACCACAAGCTGCCGTGTTTTGACACGGTGTGTCAGCCTCCGCAACCCACTGTGGTTACCGCCACTCGCCCGCAGCAGACTAGTCAGTCAGGAGTTGAGGCTTCCCCACACAGCTTTGGTTGTTGCCAGCTCACAGACTGTCAAGCAGTTACATGACGTTGCCTTCTGGTCTGCTACTAATGCACCAGTGCTGTATGTCCTCACGCACCTGTTGTGGTTGACAGTTCAGTTTTTGACAGTTCACAGACTGTCAAGCAGTTACATAACGTTGCCTTCTGGTCTGCTGCTTATGCACCAGTGAGACCCTCACTGAGATACCCTAGCTTTTCTCGGACATGGTTCCTGTAGATGAGAAAGTGCTGTTCTCCCTCCTTCTGATATTCCTTTGAGGACTCTGTCATTTGGAGAGGAGCCTTAAGCTGCTTAGCCTCCTATGGACTTTAATTAAAGCATAACAATGCTTCCAGGGATGGTAAATGGTTCCGCTTCAGTCGCTAACCCCGTCTGTTGCCACACCTGCTCCCATAGACCCTAATGGGCTTTGTTGCAAGACATGCAGTCCAAGCTTAGTCCTTGATAGAGGATTTTTTACGGAGAAGAACCTTCTAGCCAACAACCTTCCTACCGGTTGGTTGTACGCCCTGTTGACGCTGAGGTATCCTACTCACGTCCGCCAGTTGAGATGGTTCCTCCACCGGTGCGACCCAGTGTGGGTTGCCAGTCGCACGTTGACGTTAAGCGACTCTCGGAGGTGGTTGTGGACGTTCAGTGTGTCACTAGGAAGGCGTTCAACAACCAGCAGAGGTGACTTGTTGTGACGCAGTGCGGCGCCTCAGCAACCCGGTACGGGGTTGACTGCACAACCCAGACAGTCTAGACAGTTTCGGGTTGACGCTGTACTTCCTCGCGTCCCCATGGTTGACAGTTCACAGACTGTGCAGCAGTACCATGATCTTGTGTCCGGCTCCGTCACGCATCCACCAGTGCGACCGGATTCAGCGAGTCAGACGTTGCCCACTCCGTTGCCGTTTCCTCATCAGTTTCGGATGAGGAACCCTCTGATGAGGACATTGCTGAACAAGACGATCAACCCCCAGCCCTGCTATCCATCCAGAAGATGCTGAAGAAGGAACACGGCCCTGTCAGGCTGTGGATGAGTCTGGTTAGGACACTGTCATCCGTGGTTCAATTTGTGTCACTTGGAAGACTACACCTCCGTTCTCTTCTGTATCATCTAGCTCTTCACTGGAAAAGGACAAGACGCTAGAAGCGGTCTCGATCCCGGTTTCCAGAAAGATGAAGTCTGGTCTGACTTGGTGAAAGGACTTTATCAACCTTTGAAAGGGTCTTCCCCTGACTGTTCAGACTCCCAACCACGTTCTCTTCTCGGACGCATCGGACGTAGGCTGGGGTGCGACCTTAGGCGGTAGGGAATGCTCGGGATTATGGAACTCGAGTCAAAGGACAATGCATTTCAACTGCAAGAAGCTTCTGGCAGTACGTCTGACCTGGAAAAGCTTCAGGTCTCTCCTTCAAGGCAAAGTGGTGGAGGTGAACACGGTCAACTCCCTGCTTTGACGTACATCTCCAAGCAAGGAGGGACCTACTCTCTGACATGGTACGAGTTCGCAAGTGACCTCCTCTCCTGTTCAACAGGTCTAGACTTTTCACTAGTAACGAGGTTCATCCAAGGCAACTTGAATGTCATAGCAGATTGTCTTAGTAGGAAGGGACAATAATTCCAACATATTGGACCCTCCACAAGGATGTATGCAAGAGACTTTGGGTCACCTGGGGCCAGCCAACCATAGATCTCTTCGCAACCTCGATGACCAAGAGGCTCCCAATACTTTGCTCACCTATCCCGGACCCAGCAGTAGTTCATATAGATGCCTTTCTACTAGATTGGTCTCATCTAGATCTATATGCATTCCCTCCGTTCTAGATTGTCAACAAGGTACTGCAGAAGTTCGCCTCTCACGAAGGGACAAAGTTGACGCTAGTTGCTTCCCTCTGGCCCGCGAGAGAATAACTTACCGAGGTACTTCGATGGCTAGTAGACGTTCCCAGAACACTTCCCCTAAGGGTGGACCTGCTACGTCTGCCACGCGTAAAGAAGGTACTCCAAGGCCTCCACGCTCTTCGTCTGACTGCCTTCAGAATATCGAAAGACTCTCGAGAACTAGAGGTGTTTCGAAGGAGGCAACCAGAGCGATTGCTAGAGCAAGGAGAACATCCACCCTTAGAGTCTACCAATCGAAGTGGGAAATCTTCCGAAACTGGTGCAAGTCAGTATCCGTATCCTCGACCAGTACCTCTGTAACTCAAATAGCTGACTTCCTCTTATATCTGAGGAAAGAACGATCTCTTTCAGCTCCCACTTTCAAGGGTTACAGAAGCATGTTGGCATCAGTCTTCCGTCACAGAGGCTTAGATCTTTCCAACAATAAAGATCTACAGGACCTCCTTAAGTCTTTTGAGACCACGAAGGAGCGTCGTTTGGTTACACCTGGTTGGAATTTAGACGTGGTACTAAGATTCCTTATGTCAGACAGGTTCGAACCACTTCAATCAGCCTCCCTGAAAGATCTCACCTTTAAGACTCTTTTCCTGATATGCTTAACCACAGCTAAAAGAGTCAGTGAGATTCATGCCTTCAGCAAGAACATCGGAGTCTCATCCGAAACGGCTACATGTTCTACATCTTGGTTTTCTAGCCAAACACGAGCTGCCTTCTCGGCCTTGACCAATATCGTTCGATATTCCAAACTTATCGTATGGTTGGAAATGAACTAGAAAGAGTATTATGTCCTGTAAGAGCTCTTAAGTTCTATTTTAAAAACCTTTACGAGGCCCGTCTGAAGCTTTATGGTGTTCAGTTAAGAATCCATCTTTGCCTATGTCAGAGAATTCTTTATCCTATTTTATCAGACTGTTAATACGAGAAGCTCATTCCCTTCTGAATGAGGAAGACCAAGCTTGGCTGAAGGTAAGGACACACGAAGTTAGAGCTGTCACAACTTCCGTGGTCTTTAAACAAAATAGATCTCTGCAAAGTATATTCGACGCAACCTATTGGAAAAGCAAATCAGTGTTCGCGTCTTTTATCTTAATGTCCAGTCTCTTTACGAGAACTGCTACACTCTGGGACCATTCGTAGCAACGAGTGCAATAGTGGTGGGGGCTCCACCACTACAATTCCCTAATTCCAGAACCTTTTTAATCTTTCTCTTGAAATATTTTTGGGTTGTCCGGAAGGCTAAGAAGCCTTTCGCATCCTACTTGATTTGGCGGGTGGTCAAAATCATTTCTTGAGAAGCGCCTAGATTAGAGGTTTTGATGAGGACCTTTAGTATGGGTTGCAACCCTTCATACTTCAGCTCCTAGGAGTCGCTCAGCATCCTATAAGGATCGCGAGGCTCAGTAAGGAAGACGTACTTAAAAAGGCAGAGTAATTGTTCAAGTCGTCTTCCTTACCAGGTACTTATTTATTTTATGCTTGTTATTTTGAATAACTGCTAAAATGAAATACGGAATACTTAGCTCATAATGTCAACATGTAATGCTGGTCTCTACCCACCCCCCTGGGTGTGAATCAGCTATATGATCATCGGGTAAGTTTGATATTGAAAAATGTTATTTTCCTTAGTAAAATAAATTTTTGAATATACTTACCCGATGATCATAAATTAAAGGACCCACCCTTCCTCCCCAATAGAGAACCAGTGGAACAGAGGAGAAAATTGGTTCTTTGTTGACATCGAGTACTTGAGTACCTACTTGACAGATGGCGCTGTTGATGTACACCCCCACCTGTATAGCGATCGCTGGCGTATTCCGCCCGTAGGTTTTTTCTGTCGGGCAGCAGGGATGCAGCTATATGATCATCGGGTAAGTATATTCAAAAACTTATTTTACTAAGGAAAATAAAATTTTTCTAGCCAAACACGAGCTGCCTTCTCGGCCTTGACCAATATCGTTCGATATTCCAAACTTATCGTATGGTTGGAAATGAACTAGAAAGAGTATTATGTCCTGTAAGAGCTCTTAAGTTCTATTTAAAAACCTTTACGAGGCCCGTCTGAAGCTTTATGGTGTTCAGTTAATAATCCATCTTTGCCTATGTCAGAGAATGCTTTATCCTATTTTATCAGACTGTTAATACGAGAAGCTCATTCCCATCTGAATGAGGAAGACCAAGCTTTGCTGAAGGTAAGGACACACGAAGTTAGAGCTGTCGCAACTTCCGTGGCCTTTAAACAAAATAGATCTCTGCAAAGTATATTCGACGCAACCTATTGGAAAAGCAAATTAGTGTTCGCGTCTTTTATCTTAAGAATGTCCAGTCTCTTTACGAGAACTGCTACACTCTGGGACCATTCGTAGCAACGAGTGCAGTAGTGGTGAGGGCTCGACCACTACAATTCCCTAATTCCATAACCTTTTTAATCTTTCTCTTGAAATGTTTTATTATTGTTTTTGGGTTGTCCGGAAGGCTAAGAAGCCTTTCGCATTCTACTTGATTTGGCAGGTGGTCAAAGTCATTTCTTGAGAAGCGCCTAGATTAGAGGTTTTGATGAGGACCTTTAGTATGGGTTGCAACCCTTCATACTTCAGCTCCTAGGAGTCGCTCAGCATCCTATGAGGATCGCGAGGCTCAGTAAGGAAGACGTACTTAAAAAGGCAGAGTAATTGTTCAAGTCGACTTCCTTACCAGGTACTTATTTATTTTATGTTTGTTATTTTGAATAACTGCTAAAATGAAATACGGAATACTTAGCTCATAATATGTCAACATGTAATGCTGGTCTCTACCCACCCCCCTGGGTGTGAATCAGCTATATGATCATCGGGTAAGTTTAATATTGAAAAATGTTATTTTCATTAGTAAAATAAATTTTTGAATATACTTACCCGATGATCATAAATTAAAGGACCCACTCGTCCTCCCCAATAGAGACCCAGTGGACAGAGGAGAAAATTGGTTCTGTGTTGACATCGAGTACTTGAGTACCTACTTGACAGATGGCGCTGTTGATGTACACCCCCACCTGTATAGCGATCGCTGGCGTATTCCGCCCGTAGGTTTTTCTGTCGGGCAGCAGAGCTGACAGCAATATGATCATCGGGTAAGTATATTCAAAAATTTATTTTACTAATGAAAATAACATTTTTTCATATTTTTGATAATTTTTTGAGAAAATTCAGGCATTTTCTAAGAGAATGAGACCAACCTGACCTCTCTATGACAAAAATGAAGGCTGTTAGAGTAATCTAAAAAAAATATACACCAAAATGTGCTGGGAAAAAAATAACCCCTTGGGGGTTAAGGGTTGGAAATTTCCAAAGAGCCTGGGGGTAAAAGGGTTAAAAGAAATGGTGGAGTTATCCAACCCAACCAAAAACTCTAGGACCCTATCTAGAGACCAAGAAACCACACGATATGGTCTAGCTAAGCAAAAGACTGGGTGATCTTATGAAACATGCTGCTTGAAAGGTTCTGTTAATAGAGATTTATATGACAATACAGCTGATGGTTGGGGCATCCTCTCCTTAAAAGAGGTGGACTGGAAAGCAAGTCAAGAAGTCCAGGGTTATCTGATAGGGTATCCGACTCCATAGCAGCACCATCCACGTCTTCCACAGAGATTGGTATTGCAGCTCATCAAAATAATCTTTTGAGACCACACAACACCCCAAAAAGAAGTCTGTTCTTCATCAAAACTCCTTAATTACACATATATAAAGCAGAAGTTAGCATAAAAGCAGTTGGAAAATACTGGTAACAATAAAAAGTAATTAACTAGCATATCCCTTCTAATTAGTTAGTAGGCTTAAAATTAAACAATCCAATAATTAGTGAAGAGTAAAGGAATAGGAAACCATATCACTAGTTACACATCTGTAGTTATGTCCAATGTTTAGTACAATACAGAATGGAAGAGAAAATCCTTTACTTCAAAGTACAGCATTCTATATATTTTTTTAAAGAATATGAAACAAAATTAATAAACATTTGTGATATTAAGAAAAAAGAAGAATCAAAATATTAAATCTTCATTGTTCCGTAACTGACATACAAACCACGCTATTTAATAGGGGGTATTACTTTCTGCGTAGCTAAAATGACGAGCCAATAAAATTTAACGAGGGTTTACTAACCACACCACTAGTTAGCGGGGATAAGGGAGGGTAGCTTGCTCCCCCCCCCCCCCTCATACACACCTGTGCTTGAGCTTACTTTGCTCTCGGCTCGGATGGTAACGGACGTGTCCTTTCTCATCCTCGCCTCTCTCTTGGCAGCCATTAATGCTTTTTTTCTTTTTCTTTATCAGGTTTGTGTGTGAAGTTGGCCTCTGCGATTATGCGCACCTGTCCTGGATTACCCTACCGCCCCTGCGAAACATTTATGTCGGTGGTCGAGACAGACCCTCACACCCTGTAGAGGTCAACGGTGTGATAGTAATAATAAGTGTGGTGAGTGTAGGGAGTGGTGTACCTCCCAGTGGGAGAGGTTTTCTCGGCGACGTAAGAAGAAGTCCAGACGGGATATTTCTCCTTCGAATGTTTCTTTAAAAGGAGAAAAATCCAAGGACTCTTCTTCCGTTGCCCAAACCTCCTCCGAAGCTCCCACTCGATTGGTCTCTTTCGAGAGACCGTCGAGTGGTAGCGTAGACCATGGTTCTGTTGTCCAAGCTCGGGGTTCGAGAGATGGCGTTGCCTCCCCTAGTGAGGCAGCTCCACCTCTTCCCCCGGGGGAGGATTTGTCATTAACAAATCTTTTTCAGCTTTGGTCTTCCCTGGGGCTCGAGGGTTCGCCCTCCAAGGAAGCTCTTCTTGACTGCATCCGATTGGGTGCCGCTGTCAAGCAATCGCTGACTTTGGCAGAGGTTGATCCTCTGTCAATTGTTGACATTGTGGTGTCAGAGGTATCCAATGCGGTATCTCCTAATACCTCTGCCTCTTCACATCCCGCAGTAGCTGAAGGCTTAGTTTCTCCCGTGTCTGCTCAACCTACGAGGGAGAAACTAAGTCCAACAGTCTCTCCTGCGGGTGTTTCTTCCCTTCGGGGGAGTTCACTGACAGTGAGGATTTAAACCAAAGACAAAGAAAACTATTGAGTTTAATAAGTGAAATTATAAATGTTGAACTGCCGTTTCTCGTCTTGAGAGGAAATCACCCGAAAAGCTGTCTCTGGATGTATGCACCACTTCCTCTCCACAGTAACTCATCTACCATATGTAAAGGACCTAAAATAATAATAAAAAAGAATATACACCTCTTGAAAAGAATCAATTTAACGTAAGAAATTAATCGACAAATTTAACGTGAAGGGAATGAAATTCAGCAAGGTAGCTTCGTGAAAACGTAAATGTCGTAAATGAACACTCGTTACTAAATAAGAAAAACAATATATAAATTACGTTCGTAGTTAATCTTAGTCAAAATGAAACTCTCTTGGTTTACAAACCAAAGGCACAAGTATAATGGTAATTACAATGCTAAAATCCTTTACTTTAATTTTTTCGACATGTTGGCGACCATAATTTAAACTATAACAAGCGTAAATTATATCTAAGAAACAGATCAATCCTATTGAGCCTGCATAAGGTCTCTCAACTGACTTACGTTTCTTTAGATCCTGGTCTTTCGTGGATAGATGAGAAGTCCAGTTGCTCGTGTTGCCTCTCCGAACATGAATTCCTATCGCTCGGGCTAGGTGGAGTTTATCGCTCCATGACACTTGAAAACTTCAGGGTAAAAAATTGTCAGAAAATCTCCTTTCCGGACTGCTTTCTGTGTTGGTCTCTGACTCTACCCCGCTGGGAATCTGTCTTACTGGAATCTGCCCTCCTCTGGATTCTGGACCGCTGAATATAAATACTCAAAAGGCAGAGTGAGTGGATATTTAACTATCAAACCGCCAGTTTAAAGAACTATTCAGGCTCAATAGTAAACAAAGTTGCAAATTATCCTATAGCCATAAAACAAATTACCATTAAACAAATGCCCATAGTTCCAACCACCACCAAAGTAAACAAAAGACATTATGTACTTTTCAATGTAAACAAAAATATACGAAAAGCATAAAGATATTTCTTTACAACTCCTCTTCGGAGGACTGCAGAAGGTCAGCTTGCTGACCCAACGGCCCCCAGAGGGCGCATCCGTCGCAAGGCTCGCCTTCCTCTTCGCCAGAGAGGCCTTCCTTCACCTGCGGTGAGGAGGCGCCTCTTTGGTTCATCATCATCGTTGCAGTCCGCCGCAGAGGAGCCTCGTCAGCGTTCACCGACTGTTCCTGCTATGGTCCTGGAGCTCTCAGGGGATGGTTCGCGATCCCCTTCGGTGGAAGGTCGTCCTTTCAAAGGGCACGCCGACCTTCCACATGACAGACCTGCTGACCTGCTGTCGCCGTTCCTGGAAGCTGATGCGCTTTACGCGCCCACGAAACCTGACTACCATGCTCGTCAGGCATCGATCCCTATTACGGGGCATCAAGGGCGTACGCGCCATCGCGCCCATACGTCTCTTACGCGCTATGATGGGCATGCGCGACAACGTTCTCCTGTGTGCCAGGCTTTGCCTGAGGTAGCGCTCACCTGCGCGCCACTCCACGCCATCAACCTCCTGCGCGCCAGCAACCTCCTGCGCGCTAGCGCTCTCCTACACGTCAGCGCTCGCCAACGCACAGCGCTCTCCTGCGCGTCAGCGATCTCCTGCGCGTCAGCGCTCTCCCGCGCGCCAGCGCCCACGTACAGCTATCTCTCCTGCGCGCCCACGATCTTCGGATCTGGGAGCTGTAGGGAAGTCAAAGATTTCGCCTACACACCAGCGCTCGCCAACGCGCCGACTGCTGTCTCCAGTGCACCATCCCTCGCTATCGCGCAATCACACGCATTCACCTGCTCGCACCCACGAGGATGCGCGCCCACGTGCACAGGCTCTTGACTGCGCGCCTGCGCACCAGGGGTATATCTCCTGCGCGCGCGCGCCCTACGACATCTTCTGGGGTGCGCGAACTCTCGCCCGCACGCCCATGTGTCCAACGACCTGATCCTGCGCGCCCACGCACGCGCGAACATTCACCCGCGCGCACACGCGCAATCAGTCTCCTGCGCGCGCGCACAATCAGTCTTCTGCGCACTCTCCTCTGAGCCCACAGTCTCCCGCGCGCACTCCTACGCGCCATCACTCGCCTGCGCGCACGCACGCGCATCAGCAGTCTCCCGCGTGCAACCCCGGGTATTCCCCATCGCGCGAGCACCATCACGCGCCCCCGCGCGAGCATCAATACCCTCCCGCGCGCAAGGCTGCTGGACAATGCACGGCAAGGTCACCATCGCCGCATTCCCCTCCCCGCAATTACAGAACAGCACGCATTGCGGCGGAAGGGAAGCATCCAGAAAGATCCAGGAACCTTTTTTCTTCTTTCCAGGCGAACCCCCCTATGGAAACTCCTCCCAGGGATCCGTCGATCCCTGTCCCTCCAGAGGGAGTGTCTGACAGCGCAGCTGTCAGTCAACAGCCATAGTTTGGGGCACTAATCAGAGTGGTTATACAGGCTTTCAAGCCTGTTCTCTCTGAGTTGGGCCACAGATCCTTGGCTGCATCTACCCCTCTGAAGAGAAAAAGAGGATTTTCAATATTAAACTTACCCGATAATCATGTAGCTGTCAACTCCGTTGCCCGACAGAATTCTATGGAGGGATACGCCAGCTATCACAATACTAGAAGGGGGTGTACTTACCAGCGCCACCTGTGGCCAGGTACTCAATCATTTGTTGTTGACACCTCCTCAATTATTCCTCTGTCGTGCTTCCGGCTAGACGTTCTGGGATACGCTCATGGTCTTCGAGTTTATTCATGGATATTTGGTGAAGTATTCTCTTAGATTAACGGCTGTCGCATACTGGAATCCTTTTTATATTAGCTAGATAGCTTTTATATAAATACTGATTAACGGTTAATGAATTTTTGCTTGTTTTTGGATCACCCTTTGACTAACTCTTTGAAACAAGATGTCTGACGTTTCGCAAGCTCCCTCCCATAGACGATGTAGGTCTTGCAATAGGCGTATTCCGAAGGCCTCGGTAGATCCTCACACCGCTTGTTCTGACTGTAGGGACAGGCCCTGTCTATTAGAAAATCGGTGTGAGGAGTGCGCCGGACTTTCGGAATTGGATTTTGTACGTCTTTTAAAATATTCATCTAAGTTAGAGAGAGGTAGAGTTAGGAGAAGTTCTTCTCACTCTTCTATGTTTTCCTCACCTCATGATCCCCTACCTTTTCCTACCCCTGTAGTGGCTACCCCCGAACCTACTGTGTGCCCTCCGCCTGATATGTCAACTGTTTTGCGTGCTATTCAGGCTTTAGGAGATAAAGTAGAATCAGTGGTAAGTGACCATAAGTCTCTGATGGCCGAGGTTAAAGAACTGAAGGTCAAGAGTGCAGTGGGTGGAAATAGTGCCAGTGCTGTGACGAGTGCTAGTGTCTGTGCAGTGCCAAGTGCTAGTGGTGCCAGTGTGGTGCGTGAGGATTTTTCTGTGCGAGCCAGTCGTCCTCCCAGTCCGGGACCTCTTGCAAGCTCCCATGCCCAGGGGAGAAGCAATGTCGAAGGGCTTAAGGGTTCGACAGGCCTTGTTAGGCGCACAGAATTATCCTCGGTGGTTGCGGGCGTGTCTTCCTTAGACCGTCACTCCCACCTGCAGACGATTGAGCCCGTCTTCTCGTCCGCTGATCTTCATGCAGGGAAGAAACGTTGGTCTCAGGTCTCGAGACCGCTTAAACGTAGAGTTCAGTCAGCGAGTGCTCAGCCAGGTTGTAGTCATTGGCTCAGCTCCGACTCGCCTCAGTCATCGGTCGACTGTACTCCGCCCAAGAGGAGTAAGGTTCTGCCTATACAGACCCCGACTGTGACTTTACCTCAGTCTGTTATCGTTTCTGCCGACCCCAAGTGGACCCTGCTTCAGTCCATGCAAGCTCAGCTTTCGGACTTGATGCGTGAGTGTCGGGCTGAGAGTGTTGCACCTCCTCCTCCGCCTACACTCCCTCCACCTGTTCTCGCTCCGCCTGTGCTCGCCCAGCCTGCACCTGCTCCGCCTGTGCTCGCCCAGCCTGCACCTGCTCCGCCTGGTCGCAGCACCATCTGCCAGGCGTACGATGTTGAGCCACTTTCGGAGTTTGCTGTTCCCAGTGTTGTTCAGCCTCAGCCTTCTTTAAGGCAACCCTTGCTTTGGGATCAGGAGAGTTATTCCACTCTTCCTCCTCCTCCCCTTGCTGCTCCACCAGTGGTGCAACTCTCGGTTGGGGTACAACAACCTCTCCCCTCCGTGAGTCTGTCTGCTCAACCATCGCTGCAGCGAGCTCAACCCTCATCTAGGCAAGCTCCTCTACACCATGGACTTGCGCCTCAGGAGCCTCAGCTTGCGAGAACTTTACCTTGTTCTGCGCAGCCTCAACCTCTTCATGCTCCACTCATCTCACAGGAACAGGAACGGACTACTCCGCCTCCGTCCTCCGCTCAGCTTGTGCAATCCTTGGGTTCAACTCTTGCTAGGAGTCAACCTCCTTCACCCTTGCGCCTGCCTTCTGCTCCGTCTGTTGTTCAGCCTATGCAGTCTGAGCCTCAGGTTTTCCCTCAAGATGAGGAAACCTCTGTTATTGTTCCTACCCGTTCTGACTCTGCGGTTCAGCATTCTGGTCCTATTGCTTCGCTACCCTCTGCTGATGAAGTGTCGGATGATGAGGAGGCACACCTTGATCCCTCATCAGACGTGGAGGAGTCTAAGCTTTCTCCATTGTCTATTGATTTTCGAAAGGTCTTGGCTCTACTCAGGGAGCTTTACCCTGACCACTTCGTCTCTGCTGTTCCCCGCTCTCCTCCATCTGAGTTTTCGCTAGGCGTACAACAAGCTAAGTCGAACTATACTAAGCTTGTCCTAGCTAGATCCTCCAAGAGGGCTTTAAGGATCTTAGGGGAGTGGCTTCAGTCTAAACAACACCTGGGCAAGACTTCCTTCATGTTCCCTCCAACGAAGCTCGCTTCGAAAGGTTGCGTTTGGTATGCCACAGGGGAAGCACCAGGCTTGGGAGTACCTGCCTCTGCCCAGGCTGACTTCTCAAGTCTGGTGGACTCGCCTAGGAGGACTGCGATGAGACGCTCGAAGGTTTGTTGGACCTTCTCAGACCTGGATCATCTTCTGAAAGGGTTGTTCAGAGCTTTCGAAATGTTCAACTTTCTCGACTGGTGCCTGGGAGCCCTCAGCAAGAAAACATCTCCTGCGGACAAAGACTCTGCCATGCTAATTATGTCCTGCATGGATAAGGCCATCAGGGATGGATCGGGTGAGCTAGCGTCGTTATTTGTATCAGGGGTGTTGAAGAAAAGGGAACAACTGTGTACCTTCCTCTCAGCCAGCATTACACCGTGCCAGCGGTCACAGCTCCTTTTTGCTCCACTCTCAAAGTTCCTCTTTCCCGAGGAGCTAGTTAAGGACTTGTCGGCTGCCCTGATACAGAAGGACACGCACGATCTTGTAGCCTCATCGGCTCGTAAGTCTAAGGTTACCACCTCTGTCCCCAAGACTTATCGCTCCCCAGTGGCTGATACCCCGGCCACTAGGTTCATACCGCCCTTTCGTGGTAGAGCCCCCAGCCGAGGAAGCTCCCGTCCAGACTCTCACAGGGGCAAGTCTAGGAAAGGACCCAGGACATCTAAGGGAAAGCACTGACTCTCAGATTCTCCAGACAACAGTAGGAGCCAGACTCAAGATCTTCTGGCAAGCCTGGGAGAAGAGAGGTGCAGACGCACAGTCTGTCAGTTGGCTGAGGTACGGTTACAGGATTCCATTCTGCCTCAAACCGCCTCTGACCACATCGCCCATCAACCTCTCTCCCAACTACAAAGAAGAGGTCAAGAGGCTAGCATTGCAACAGGAGGTGTCGCTACTTGTGCAGAAGAAGGCAGTGGTTATAGTCCGGGACCATCAATCCCCGGGCTTCTACAACCGTCTCTTTCTTGTAGCCAAAAAGACAGGAGGTTGGAGACCGGTGCTGGACGTCAGCTCTCTCAACGAGTATGTCACCAAGCAGACGTTCACAATGGAGACGACCAAGTCGGTCTTAGCAGCGGTCAGACAGGAGGACTGGATGGTCTCGTTGGACTTGAAAGATGCATACTTTCACGTTCCCATTCATCCAGACTCCCAACCTTTCCTGAGATTCGTTTTCGGAAAGGTTGTCTATCAGTTCCAAGCCCTGTGTTTTGGCCTAAGCACAGCTCCTATGGTCTTTACTCATCTGATGAGGAATGTAGCGAAATTCCTGCACTTATCGAACATCAGAGCCTCCCTCTACCTAGACGACTGGCTGTTGAGAGCCTCCACGAGTCGTCGTTGTCTGGAGAACCTCTCTTGGACTTTAGATCTAATCAGAGACCTAGGTCTATTAGTCAATATAGAGAAATCTCAACTCATTCCCTCCCAATCCATTGTGTACCTGGGAATGGAGATTCAGAGTCGGGATTTTCGGGCTTTTCCATCGGCCCCCAGGATAAACCAAGCCCTAGAGTGCATCATGAGCATGCTGAAGAGGAGCAATTGCTCAGTGAGACAGTGGATGAGTCTCACAGGGACCCTCTCATCACTGGCCCTGTTTGTCGAGCTAGGGAGACTCCACCTCCGCCCTCTTCAATTCCATCTTGCATCTCATTGGGACAAGGGCTCGACTCTAGAAGCAGTCTCTATCCCTATCAACCAAGAGATGAAGACCACTCTTCGGTGGTGGAAGCACAATCTCCTTCTCAAGGAGGGTCTATCATTGGCCATCCAGACCCCCCATCTTCATCTCTTCTCGGATGCATCGGACTCGGGCTGGGGTGCGACCTTGGACGGACGGGAATGCTCAGGAGTATGGAACAAGGAACAAGGATTACTCCACATCAACTGCAAGGAACTGTTAGCAGTTCATCTTGCCCTGTTGAACTTCAAGTCCCTCCTGCTAGGCAAAGTGGTGGAGGTGAATTCAGACAACACCACAGCCTTGGCTTACATCTCCAAGCAAGGAGGGACCCATTCGAGGAGCCTTTACGAGATCGCAAGGGACCTCCTCATTTGGTCAAGAGGTCTAAACCTCACACTGGTCACGAGGTTCATCCAGGGCGATATGAATGTTTCAGCGGATCGCCTCAGCAGAAGGAATCAGGTCATTCCCACGGAATGGACCCTCCACAAGAGTGTGTGCAACAGACTTTGGACATTGTGGGGTCAACCTACCATAGATCTGTTTGCCACCTCCATCACCAAGAGACTTCCGCTTTATTGTTCCCCTGTTCCAGACCCTGCAGCGGTTCATGTGGATGCTTTTCTTCTGAACTGGTCCCATCTCGACCTGTACGCATTCCCTCCGTTCAAGATTATAAACAAAGTTCTGCAGAAATTCGTCTCGCACGAAGGGACACGGCTGACGCTGGTTGCTCCCCTTTGGCCTGCAAGAGAATGGTACACAGAGGTACTTCAATGGCTAGTCGACTTCCCCAGGACTCTACCTCTAAGAGTGGACCTTCTACGTCAACCACACGTAGACAGGTTGCACCCAAACCTCCACGCTCTTCGACTGACTGCCTTCAGACTGTCGAAAGATTCGCTAGAGCTAGAGGCTTTTCGAAGGAGGCAGCCAGTGCGATTGCCAGAGCTAGAAGAATTTCCACTCGTAGAGTCTACCAGTCTAAGTGGGAGGTCTTCCGCAGCTGGTGTAGAGCCAATTCAATATCCTCTACCAATACCTCTGTGATCCAAATAGCTGACTTCCTTCTTCATCTTAGGAATGAGAGATCCCTTTCAACACCTACGATTAAAGGGTATAGGAGCATGTTGGCCTCAGTCCTCCGCCACAGGGGTTTGGACCTGTCTTCCAACAAGGACCTTCAAGACATTCTCAAGTCTTTTGAGACGTCTAAAGAACGTCGTCTTTCCTCTCCAGGCTGGAATCTAGACGTAGTCTTAAGGTTCCTTATGACATCTAGGTTCGAACCTCTCCAGTCAGCTTCCTTCAAGGATCTTACCCTCAAGACTGCTTTTCTCGTTTGCCTTGCAACAGCTAAGAGAGTCAGTGAGGTTCATGCCTTCAGCAAGAACATTGGTTTCACAACCGAATCAGCTACATGTTCTTTTCAGCTTGGATTCCTAGCAAAGAACGAGCTTCCTTCACGTCCTTGGCCTAGATCGTTCGAAATACCTAGCCTCTCCAACATGGTAGGTAACGAACTAGAGAGAGTTCTTTGCCCTGTCAGAGCTCTCAAATATTATCTGAAGAGGTCTAAACCTATTCGAGGACAGTCAGAAGCCTTATGGTGTGCCATCAAGAAACCCTCGAGACCCATGTCCAAGAATGGCCTTTCGTACTATATAAGGCTTCTGATCAGAGAAGCACATTCTCACTTAAAGGAGGAAGACCTTGCATTGCTGAAGGTAAGGACCCACGAAGTAAGAGCTGTAGCTACTTCGTTGGCCTTTAATAAAAACCGTTCTCTGCAGAGCATTATGGATGCAACCTATTGGAGGAGCAAGTCAGTGTTTGCATCATTTTATCTGAAAGATGTCCAGTCTCTTTACGAGAACTGCTACACCCTGGGACCATTCGTAGCAGCGAGTGCAGTAGTAGGTGAGGGCTCAGCCACTACATTCCCTTAATCCCATAACCTTTTTAACCTTTCTCTTGAATACTTTTATTGTTGTTTTTATGGTTGTTACGGTAGGCTAAGAAGCCTTCCGCATCCTTGGATTTGGCGGGTGGTCTATTCATTCTTGAGAAGCGCCTGGGTTAAAGGTTTGGTAGAGGTCCTTTAGTAGGGTTGCAACCCCTTGTACTTTGGCACCTTTGGGTTGATTCAGCCTCCAAGAGGAACGCTGCGCTCAGTAAGGAAGACGAACTTTAAATAAAAGGCAGAGTAACGGTTCTATTCGACTTCCTTACCAGGTACTTATTATTTCATTGTTATTTGAGATAACTGTTATATGAAATTTGGGATACTTAGCTATCCTTTAATCATGTACACTGGTTTTCACCCACCTCCCTGGGTGTGAATCAGCTACATGATTATCGGGTAAGTTTAATATTGAAAAATGTTATTTTTATTAATAAAATAAATTTTTGAATATACTTACCCGATAATCATGATTTAATCGACCCTCCCTTTCCTCCCCAGAGAGAACCAGTGGACCGAGGAATAATTGAGGAGGTGTCAACAACAAATGATTGAGTACCTGGCCACAGGTGGCGCTGGTAAGTACACCCCCTTCTAGTATTGTGATAGCTGGCGTATCCCTCCATAGAATTCTGTCGGGCAACGGAGTTGACAGCTACATGATTATCGGGTAAGTATATTCAAAAATTTATTTTATTAATAAAAATAACATGTTTCGAACGCGGTGACTTCTCCAAGAGCTAAGCTGTCTCCTCGTAAGTCTTCGATGCAGGTTCCTTAACCCCCCCAGACTTTTTCTCCCTCCCTGTCGGACGAGAATTTCCCGTCCTCAGGGGAGTCACGTGAGGTGAGACATTCCCCCATCGCACCAATGAGGTAAACCCCACCTCGCGTTGAAAAGTCTTCCCGGGTAGGGGCGGAGAAGAACTTGCCTCCGTCCATGTTAGAGTCCTACATCCTTCCCAGGAAGGAGTCGAAGGACTCAAAGACACTGCCAAAATCCTCGACGAGACTTAGGACGGAGCCAGCTAGCCACTCTGAGAACGTCCGCGAATCTCCCCAAGAAGAGCCTTTGGGGACAGGAGACTTAGCTGAAAGTCCGACATCTGGAGGAGAACTACAAGAGTCAGAGCATGCATTTTGGCAGGTCCTGACTCTTATGAGGACTCTCAATGGGTTTGCCGACCCAGAGATTCCTCCTCGAGAGGGCAAAGACACGGTCTTGGACCGCGTATTTGGCACTCAAAAACCTTCTAAGGCCAGTGCTGCTCTGCCCTGGTCTCAGGGGGTTAAGAGTACCAGAGACAAGATCGCTGTCCAGCTCTCTGAGTTGGCCTCCTCCAACCATTCCAGTGCCGGCAACAAGCTTCTCCCACCTCCTCGCGTACAGCAGAGGAGGTATTTCGAGATCTTGGAAGAGCCTTGTTTAGCTCTTCCTCTCCACCATTCTTTTTAAGAGCTTACCAGGGGAGTCCCTCTTGAGAGGCTCTCCAACCAGCAGGTCTCATTCTCAGCAACAGAGATCCTTAACCAGGAGAAGGTTGCGAAGTGTGCTATGCAAGCCACTTCGTGGCTGGATATCTGGTTAGGGACCTTAGGTATCCTTATACGCTCTGAGGACTTCTCTAAAGAACGTACCAGGAAAGCTATGGAGACGTTCCTCCTCTCAGGCACTCGCACGATCGAGTTTCTGGCCCACCAAGTCTCGAACTTATGGGCGAACACCATCCTGAAATGTCGGGATGCGGTGGCTGAGAGGTTCCATCAGAAGGTCCCTAGCACCGAGATAAATAGGCTCAGGCATTCATCCTTGGAAGGAACGAACCTGTTTGAGCCTAAGGATGTGGAACAGGCCGCTGAGAGGTGGAGGAAGTCCCACCAAGACTCCCTCCTTCATAGGGCTTTGACATCCAAGCCCTATAAGCCTCCAGCACCCCAACAGTCCCGTCCTACCAAGACCACGAAACCGACGGTAGGAGCGAAGACAGTGGTGTCTAAGCCCTTTCCTGTTAAGGACAGGAAAGGCAAAAAGTCCTCCAAGGGAGGTAAGAATCCTAGAGGGAGCGGCCAAGGCCGCAAACGCTAGGATTGGCAGTTCCCCTGCATGTCCACCAGTGGGGTATGCCTACAAAGTTGCGCAGACAGGTGGCAGCAACTCGGGGCCGATTCCTGGACGATTTCCGTAATCAGTCAGGGATATCGCGTCCCGTTCACAACATCTCTACCTCCCCTGACGACGAATCCAGTGTCGTTGAGCTCCCTTGCCATGGGATCAGCAAGGGGGCAAGCCCTTCGGGCAGAAGTACAGACCCTGTTGAAGAAGGGTGCTCTCCAAGAGGTGCTCGACGGGTCCCCAGGGTTCTTCAGTCGACTCTTTCTTGTAAAGGAGACGTCTGGAGGCTGGAGACCAGTCATCGATCTCTCGGCTTTGAACAAATTTGTCAAACAAACTCTGTTCAGCATGGAGACGGCAGACATGGTCAGACTAGCAGTGAGACCGCAAGACTTCATGTGTACACTGGATCTGAAGGACGCGTACTTCCAGATCCCAGTCCATCCGTCTTCAAGGAAGTACTTAAGATTCAGCCTAGACAACAAGGAGTACCAGTTCAAACTATGCCCAGTAAGGAGTTTGAGGCTATATCTTAAAAGAACGGCTGCAGTCCATCCTCATGTGTCAGCGTTATTCATTAGCACAGGGAGGACTAAGAGGAGGGTCACCAAGAACACCATCTCGGCATGGATTCGTAGGGTGATTCATCTGTCCCTGAATCCAGACCCTCCTCTGTCACGTCGCCCTAGAGCACATGATGTCAGGGGCGTAGCTACGTCTCTGGCCTTCAAAAAGAATTTTTCAGTGACGCAGGTCCTTCAAGCTGGGGTGTGGAAGCGTCAGACAACCTTCACAGCCCATTACCTGCAAGACGTGACCCACAGGAGGCTTGATACGTTCTCTATCGGCCCTGTGGTGGCTGCACAACAGCTGGTTTAAAACCTCAAGCTCCTTATTGGACAAGTAGCAGAAGGTTGAGGGCATTGTTACCCGGTTTTAGTCTGCATGAATGAAAAGGTTTGTCTGGCCCTTATTCTTTTCTTCATCATCCCCTCTCTTGGGGAAAGCAGCATCCTGGGTTCTCTGCATAGCTGACCTCAAACCACTGCAGGTAAATCCTGTTTGCTCGTGTTCCTAGTATTACGTTAATACTGTCACGTCCCCATACCCTAACGAGGTGGTATTGGGAGAGTCCTAGTCTAAACTTTCTATCTAAAGAACTTCAGATCAACTTCCTAGGACAAGTTACACTTCGTTATACCTTCACACACAGCTTGCGTAGGCCGCAGTCCTTGCGTAGCAAGGTTCCAGCGAGGTGCAGGGACTCCTTATTTCTTGGGTGCTGACACACTCAAATAACGAGCCCCCAGGCAAAGCCAAAAAACCAGTACTGGCTGGGAGGTCCACCCTTCCTAATGGGTGAGTCACCCCTATTAAATAGTGTGGTTTGTATGTCAGTTACGGAACAAATGACAAATTCGTAGTTAATTTGTATTTTTCCTAACTATACAAAGCTTAGCTATTTAATCAAACTTGCCCGCCAGCCCTATCCCCCTTGAAGTCGTACCTCCAAGCAAAGTGAGCTCAAGCACAGGTGTGTGTGAGGGGGGGGGGTAGCAAGTTACCCTCCCCTACCCCCGCTAACTAGCGGTGTGGGTAGTAAACCCTCGTTAAATTTTAATGGCTCGTCATTTCAGCTACGCCGAAAGTAATACCCCTATAAATAGCTAATGTTTGTATAGTTAGGAAAAATACAAATTATCTACGAATTTTTCATATTAAAAGCAATTCCAACATTATAGGAAAACTGACTCCTTATTGCCACCAATGTAAACAAAAATTTAATCTCATGCTTCCTTAAAGCCTTAGGATCTAGAATTACAAACACACTACCTGGAACCAGTAGAAGATTTACATTCGGGTTTGGAATTAAATATCTTGGCTGTTCTTTGAACCAAAATTAAGGATAATTCTGTGATGGGCTTTTTGAGTAACAAAATTTATGATAAAGTGCAGTCATTGTGAAAAGCTTTTTGTTTTGATTGATGAACAGTTTGTGAATAAAGAAATTTCTCCTTTTCAGCTTGTTTACTCAAACAACAGCCTGTCCGTTATGAGAGAGTAGTGGAATGTTGTAAGGAGGTAACAATTCTGAAACCAGATAATGTGAAAGGATGGTATCGCCTAGGGTTAGCTTATTTCCATTTGAGAGATTTTGATTCTGCACAGGAAGCATTGAAAGAAGCTAACAAAATATCAGATGGTCAAGGTATATATATAACCATTTTGTTCATAAACCTTATTGATTTAGGCTGCATTATTAGTTCATTTATTACATATCTTTTGATTTTCCCTAAATGATCTTGCTTGTTATTTTATTTATTGAAAGTTGTCAGTGACATCCCTTGAGTTTGAAATCATAAATGAACAGTCAGAAAGCTTAGGGTACTTGAAACCCAATTTATTTTCATGAATCTTAACCTTTGAAAACTAAAATGTTATTAGTTCAGATGTTTCAACTTCACAACCTCAAAATAAAAAAACAAATATAATTTTGCATTGCTCTTGTTGCCATGTACCCACATCTGTGGGAACTCCATACTGCCATCCAGCTGTCATTTTTAGACCAGACAGTGGAGAACAACAAGAACCACTTTAGCTTATTAACTAAGAATGATATTCAGTTGACTATAGTTAAGTTGTACCTAGTATTCACAAGTACCTCATTATTGATTTTGTTATTTCCAATTTCATTGAAAGCAAAGGAGAGAGGTTTGCAGTTTTCAATTCTGTATGATTGGTATTTGTTCCGGCGTAGATACAAACCCTCTGCTATTTATAGGGGTATACTTTCTCCGTAGCTGAAAGACGAGCCATGATAATTTTAGTGAGGGATAACTACCCCATCCGCTAGTTAGCAGGGGGGGTGGGGGTGGACTGGCTACCCTGCTCACTCACGCCTCTCGGCTGAGTAACCACTTTACTATTTGGCTCGGTAGAGGACGGATATGCTGCCGTGCTCTCCCACAATGACTTGCCTTGATTATTTTTCTGTCATTTTTTCTTTTTCTCTTGTGTGTGTTTTCATTTATCTTTTACAGATATTGTATATGCGTGTATATATGTATAAATAGAAATACTGTATACGGTTATGTTATTAGATACTTGTAACTTTAATTACTGTTGACAACGATAGGTGACTTATTCCCTGAATAGTTCATGTTGTGTAGCGGAGCATGAATTGTAAATTAATCACAACTTTTATTTTCTTTTCTACAGATAGCAGCGACGTAGAACACAAGGCTGTTGGCTACGGCTGCCCTGTTCATTATCCTGCGCTTCATGTGGTAGCTCGTGAGCTGCCCACGTTAAGAGGTAGCAATCGTTGTCAACCTTCCACTTGAACAAGGCTTGTTGATGGGAAGCAGACGAGTTTTGCTTCTGCTACCTCGTCGCCGAAGACTGTGCTTCTTTCCCTTGAACTGGGAAAAAGCAAGTCTAAGGCTTGTTCCTCCTTCGAGGGGAACTTCTCTTTCTCATTCGTGAGACAGATTGTTACGCCTATGCTTTTTTCCCATAGAGCTGGGAGAAAGCTTGTCTTAGGCGATGTCCTCCTTCGGGAGGACTTCTCTCTCATTCCTGAGAGAGATATTATTACGCCTACGCTTTTTTCCCATAGAGCTGGGAGAAAGCTTGCCTTAGGTGATGTCCTCCTTCAGGAGGAATTCTCTCTCGTTCGTGAGAGAGATAATATTACGCCTACGCCTTTTTCTCATAGAACTGGGAGAAAGCTTGTCTCAGGCGATGTCCTCCTTCGGGAGGACTTCTCTCTCGTTCCCGAGAGAGATATTATTATGCCTTCACTTTTTTCCCATAGAGCTGGGAGAAAGCTTGTCTTAGGCAATCTCCTTCGGGAGAACTTTCCTCTCGTTCGCAAGAGATAACTTGTAGGAGTTTGCTGATCCACCAGGGGCAGTGGCAGAGCTTTCTCCGGAGCAGGTTTCCCCTTCGGGGGAACGAGTCTCTCGTTCTCGAGAGAAGACTGCCTCTGGGCATCGGCGGTCCCCCCCCTTACGCTTATGATTTTCCTTCAGGGGCGGAGCGAGAGCCCTATCTTAAGCGACGTTCTCCTTCGGGAGAACAAACCTCCCAAGCGGTGTTATATTTAGATCTTTGAATCTGCTGGTTCTCCTTGTCCCTTTGGGGTCTCGTTACAATCACCCTTTGGGCTGGCGTGATCTTGAGCCTTCGGGCTCTCGTCATGTTGATCCTGCGGGTTCTCATGACAGTAGGAATTCTTCGGGACTAAGTCGCGCTGATCCTTCGGGCTCACGCGACTCGAAACCTTTGGGTATCAGTTACGCTGAATTGGGCTCTCGTAAATTTAGCTACGCTGAACCCTTGGGCTCTCGTACTTTAGTCACTCTGACACTTCAGTGTTTTGTGACAGGGAAACTTTGGTTTCTCATTGCACTGACCCTTCGGGGTCTCATAATATCAGTTACGTTGAATCCTTGGGCTCTCGTAACTTTAGTCACTCTGACACTTCGGTGTTTTGTGTGACAGGGAAACTTCGGTTTCTCGTTACGCTAACCTGAATTAGACAGTAGTTTTCTCACTAGCGAGAAAGCGTTCAATGGAACTCCTTCGGGTAAGCGGTCAATGGCAACTCCTTCGGGTAAGCGGTCGATGGCAATTGTTTGGTCTTCTTGAAGCAAACATCCACATACGAGACTTCACCCTTTTCAGGAGACTCGTTCCTGAGAAGTTTTACAGAACTTCAGTGGGTGTTGTTAAAACTTCATGAAGGCTGTAAGCCTTCCTGGAGCATGCGCTCTAGGCAAGACAAAACCGTGAGGTTATTGTCTTAATCTCAGGTTCTACTGTTTGATTGAGTCAGCCTCTCCCGTCACTGTACCCTGGGTACAATGACGTGCCGTTTTACACGATAGGCTTCTGAGACTTTTTATTCTACCCTTACAGGGTTATTGTCTCTAACAATTAGTCCCAAAGGAACAGTGTTAGCTGACATTAAAGAACGATAGCAACAGCGTGGGCAACTTTTCATTACATTTACGAACGTTTCAAACCCCTCCTCTTTATGGCTATCCCCTCCCATAAAGAGGAGAGGCAAACCAAAGGAGAAATGATTGCTTCCATAACTGTATACTGTATTTTGTTTGAGAACATGTGCGCTCGCATTCAAGAAAGTATTACAGTTAGTCAACGATCAAAAATTCCTTGGGCAATAATGTTGTGATTCGTCGCACATACATTATTCCCGCAACCGGATTCGTCGCACATACATTATTCCCGCAACCGGATTTGTTGCAAACGTTTCCTGGAGGCAGAGAATATGCATGCGCTAGCGCAGATGGACAAGTACATATGCGTGCAAGCGATCTTTCTACTAATAAGGGCTATATACATCTTGCAATTAGAACTCCGTCCTATTAAGTTGTACTATATAGTTATATCCCTTACTGAAACCAGGTTATTCAGTGCGTTACTTGGCTACTTTCCTGTAACCAGACATACGGCATTTACGTTCGGAGACGGAGAAGTACGAACGTTTTCGTCCTAAAAAAAGGAAGAATCTCCGTTGCGAATGTTTTCAACGTTCTCCAGCTGAGTTCCGGACACGACTATAAGTCGAGCTACGCATGTATGCTTGTTATGCTCACAGTTAGGTGCTACTACTACGTAGTAGACTTATGCTTACAATAGATTGAAGATACATCTCAATCTCTTCTTGGGGTTAGTTGGATGCGTTCGGTAATTACCGTCCAGTTTTCTGTGCGGAAGGCAATCTCTATGGAGATTCGCTCTTATAACATAAGGTTTACTGATTAACTGGTTTACTGTTGGGTATCAGGATTATTCGGCCAACCACACAAGATTGGTGGCAGTTGGAGGGTGGACAGGCTCCTCCCCTTCATTGCAAGAACGTTCAAATAGTTGCACGTCTCGACATCACCTCGAGATGTGTTTATTGCTATGCAATCTCCACCCCTCTCCCGCTGGACGAACCGCAGATGGGAGTGGCAGACGAGAGCTTCTGCAAAGAAGCCTATCTTCTCGTCTCCCCTCTGTATCTGATGCTCTCTTTAATACATCAAAAAGAGGGGGGCCATATGCCGCTCCATTCCATCCTCGTCCATTGGCCCGATTCAGAAAGGTACCAGCATTCATCTGTCTTAGAGAACCATCTAGCGGTAGGAAGCCTCAGATGGACAGCGGACAGCTAGGTGCCCCCATCCGCTCGCATCATTCCTGTTACAGGAATGTGCTTGCAGATAATCTGAACAGACCATTCTGATAGTGGGCTCCTATTTTCTTTGAATCATCTTGTATCCAGCAAAGTCTTAACTTTGTGAGGTCCCCGACTGTGGCCATGCTCGCAACGGCCATGAAATTTAGGCTCCCGCTCGAGTGTTTACCAGGCCCTTGAACAAGATGTATTCCAAGATCGATGGGACAGCCTAGAGGTGTACACCTTTTTTTCCCCCATTCGGTCTGGTGAGAAAGTCCTAAGCCAAGTCAGGATAAGCAAAATCTTATCAATGACTCCAATAGCTTTGCTATGACATCCCGCAGAATGGTTCTCGGACCTTCTGCAGCTCCTGACGGAGTTCCAATAGCTTCGCTATGGCATCCCCCAGAATGGTTCCCGAACCTTCTGCAGCTCCTGATGGAGTTCCAATAGCTTTGCTATGGCATCCCACAGAATGGTTCCCTGACCTTATGCAGCTCCTGACGGAGTTCCGTGGGATCTTCCTCCACGACACTATCTTCCAAGCAGCCACATGCTAACACTTTCCTAAGCCGTAGCTTTGCTTCGACTTCACGCCTTGGATGATCCTACACCACCTCTCTCAGAGAGGCCTTTCGCAACGAGTTGCGGAAAAGATGTCTAGGCGCCTCAGACACTTTTCAGCGTCGGTCTTCCAAGCAAAGTGTTCGGCCCTTTGTGACTGATGTCGTGGAAGGGGATTCTCTCCCATCGATGCCTTTACTTATACAAAGTTTGAGATAACTTGTCCCCCGTCGGATCTCAACCTCCTCCTGGGAACGCGGTTCAGGTTCTTCAGTCCCTGAAGGAACCTCTCTACGAAACTTTATGCCAGGCAGCAGATCGTCTCCTTACATGGAAAACGGCCCTTTCTACTCACTTGGGCTTTGATCAAGAGAGTTAGTGTGTTGTATGATCTATCTTCTGATGTCTCCTGCTCTAGGAGACAGGGAGAAGTAATCCTCAGCGGCATCCCTAAGTTGATTGCCAAGACTCAAAATCCGAGTGTGCTGTACCCTAGGTGCAGCCCATTTCGGATGAAGAGTCTTCATTTGGTAACCGAAGACCCATCAACTGGTGTTTTACCCAGTGAGGAGTCTGTGGTGTTACCTTAAAAGAACGATACCAGCTCACCCCCGTGTGTCTGCACTGTTGACCAGTACGGGGAAAGTCAAGAGGAGGATCTCAAGGATTTCCTTTCCCTCTGGGGTCGGAAAGCAATTGAGGTTGCTCTCAATCTAGACCCTCCTCCATCCTAAGACCCAGAGCTTGTAACGTCAGTGGCGTTGCTACGTCCCTGGCATTCAAGAAACTACTCTGTGGTGCAGATACTTTAAGTGGGCATGTGGAAGCCTCAATTGACCTTCACGGCCCATTACCTGCAAAAACGTAACCCACAAGAACATGGAGACCTTTTCCATCGGTCCTGTGGTGGACGCACAACAAATGGTGCAAACACCTCAGGCTCCTTGATGGACAAGTAGCAGAGGGTTGAAGGCTGATGCTACCCGGATTAGTCTGGGATGAATGAGTAAGAATGACTAGCTCCTTTCTTCCTTTCACCTTCTCCCCTCTGGGGAAAACAGCTCGGCAAGCCTCAACATAGCTGACCTCACCTCGCTGCAGCTAAGATTCATTTCCCTTATACTTCCTAATTATAGAATAATATTTTGTTACGTCCCCAATACCTTTTTGAGGGAGGGTATTGAGTAAGTCTTAAGAACAATAGGTTTTGTACTTGAGTTTCTATATTAAAGATAAGCCACACTGTTAGTTCCACTCACGCACAAGCTTCTGCAGGCCGCTATCAGTGTATTACCTCATATTGGCACTTGATTTTAGCGAGGGTAGGGTCCCTTCTACTATCGATCACAGATGGAAATAGAGAGGACACCGGGTCATGACCAAGGCCAGTTGGTGAGGACTTGCTCCCTCCTAAGAGTAAGTCACCCCTATAAATAGCGGAAGGTTTGTATCTACGCCGGAACAAATAACAAATTTGTAAGTAATTTGTATTTTTCCTAGTATACAAACCTGGAGCTATTTATACAAATTGGCCCGCTACCCTGTCCCCCGAGAAGTCCTGCCATAAAGCAAAGTGGTTACTCAGCTGAGAGGTGTGAGTGAGCGGAGTAGCCAGTCTACCCCACCCCCCACCCGCTAACTAGCTGATGGGATAGTTATCTCTCGCTAAAATTATCATGGCTCGTCTTTCAGCTACGCCAAAAGTATACCCCTGTAAATAACTCCAGGTTTGTTTAATAGGAAAAATACAAATTACTTACAAATTTGTTATTTTACACAGATATTGTTTTAGAAGGTAGGCAGATCATATATTTTCTGGACATAGTCACCCATTAGTTATTTTGTGTTCGATACAGTAACTCCAGTCGTTACTTTTGCCTTTCACTGCCTTCATTGTGTAGTCCGCTACGATAGCAAATAAATTATTTCCTTAAGGGACCGTCCGCCATGTCTGCCAGGTTTTTTTCTAATGATCCAAAACACACCATTTCTATGTATGTTTTAGACATGTGTAATACCTTCATGGTATAAAAGTTTCAAGTCATCTGATCAAAAACTCTTTGATTTACAGTATTAGCAAAAATCATGATTTAAAAAAAAATTCAGCTACATTTTTCTCTACTAATAGGACACCAATTGTATTGAAACTTAAACCATAAAAATTACTTTACAAACCGAACAATTCTGTGAGACGGAATTTTTATTTTCCTGTTTTTTTTTATGAATTTTTTTTTTCATTTTCTAGTCGTAAAATAATCGTGAGAAAGAAAGTAAAGAGAAAATCCAAACTCTGTCTCACAAAATTGTATGATTTTTATTCCTCTTTTCAATTAAAATCAAACAATAGATAAGTGAGAAAAATGTACCTAAGTGTGAATAAGTATGTTTTTGAGTTATGAGCTCCCAAAGATTTGCAATAAATTTTTGCTTCTTTTCTTAAAGAAATCAAGATAACATTATTAGGATTACTTTTATTGTTTATTCCTACATAAACGCACCCTAAACGAGGTATTTAAACCCCAAGTTTACTATTACACTTGGTGTAAGGATGTCATGAGTTGTCAGCAATCTCTCATTGATGCCAGTGTTTTAGTTAGCACATTTCAGCTTTGTCCTCTTATTCATGTTTCCCTCTCTTCTTGGTTCTTTTTTCTTATTCTCTGCTTGCTTTTAGTTTTTTCTATGACCTTAGGAAACATTGGCCTTGCTATAAAGTTCCCGAGTACATTGTGAAAAAACAACGTACATACGAACTGCAAGTAAACAAACACATGTTATAACTTCTATAGGTCTTTGGAAACTCTGGCTGCTGTTCTCATAGCGGTAGTTTTCAATATTTAACTTAGCCGGTGATTATATAGCTGCAACTCTGTTGCCCGACAGACAACTCTACGTTAAAAACTCGCCAGCGATCGCTACACAGGTTGCGGGTGTGCCCAACAGCGCCATCTGTCGTCCAGATACCCAGTACTCAATGTAAACAAAGACTCAATTTTCTCTCTGTCGAGCTATCGACAAGACGTACTTACTCGCTGTTGCTAAACTGGAGTTTTTTCACAACTAATTGGTGAAGTACTTTATTCTAGTTTTGAGCTTTCGCTATGCAGGTGTTTTATCTTTATCTTAAATCTTGAACTCGTTTTGGATAGATTTAATTATGGTGACAAAGAGAGTATGGACTTCCTTTCACTTTTAAATGGCCGACCCTTCCCTTAGACGGAAGTGTGTTTAGGCTTTTAGTAATTATCTTATCACGTTATAGATTTTCCTCTATATATTTTATATCTCTCCGCCTTTATTAGGCCTCTTCGATTAACTTTCCTTTTATTATAAACATATAAAAATAAATTTTAATGTTTTGTTTATACAGTGATACCTCTGGATACGAAAGTTTCTGCTTACGAAAAATTCAGGATGCGAAAAGTGATTCGAAGATTTTTATGCCCCAGGATACGGATAAAATTTCAGGATACGAAAACCTTACGAGATCCCAACTCTTCGCCGAGAGTAATTTTAAAAAGCGCGCGCCGCCTGACTTTGAACTTGGGTAGACTCACGTACAGCCTCCCGCTCACCCATTGGTTATCTCCCTACTCAGACGCTAGCTGACGCCATAAGATCCTGCTTTCCTATTGGTCGGCAACTATCCCAGCTTGCCTACGCACGGGCGTTCATCTCTCTCTCTCTCTTTTCGTTCCGACCACGGTATCGTTAACAGACATTGTGTGCTTTCGCTTGTTTGACTTAGTGTTAATATACAGTACATTCGTACGCCACGTGTTATCGTTAATAAACATTCGTTACTGTGCACTGTACTGTATTAGTGTTTACTATACATAGACTGTATATAACGTTACGTAGTGTATTATATTACGTTTGCCTAACGCATTTTAGAAATGTGTTGAAAAGTAGGCAGAAACAAGCTTCAATGGATAGTTTCTTATTAAAGAGGCCAGAGGTATTAGTAGGCCAAGACGAAGGTGAAAGTGAAGAAAAGAAACAGAAAAGAGGAAGGGATGAAGAATTAGAAGGTGAAAGTAAAGAAAAGAAACAGAAAAAAGAAAGTGATGAAGAAGTAGAAGAGATTTAGAAAATAAGAAAAACGTAAAGTTATAAAAAAGCAAAAAAAAAAAAAATTCAATTTTAAGTTTTATGTTACCGTTAAGTGTTAAAGTAATTTTTTCTTTCATTTTATAGTTTTCCATACGTAATGCTAAGTGTTAATTATTTCTTCCATTTTTTTATTTCGTAAAGTTTGTGTTAATGTGTTAAGTGTGTAAATTACTGTACGTAGTCTGTCACTTGTTACGTAGTGTATTATATTACGTTTGCCTAATGCATTTTAGAAATGTTTTGAAAAGTAGGCAGAAACAAGCTTCAATGGATAGTTTCTTATTAAAGAGGCCAGCGGTATTAGTAGGCCAAGACGAAGGTGAAAGTGAAGAAAAGAAACAGAAAAGAGGAAGGGATGAAGAATTAGAAGGTGAAAGTAAAGAAAAGAAACAGAAAAAAGAAAGTGATGAAGAAGTAGAAGAGATTTAGAAAATAAGAAAAACGTAAAGTTATAAAAAAGCAAAAAAAAAAAAAAATTCAATTTTAAGTTTTATGTTACCGTTAAGTGTTAAAGTAATTTTTTCTTTCATTTTATAGTTTTCCATACGTAATGTTAAGTGTTAATTATTTCTTCCATTTTTTTATTTCGTAAAGTTTAAGTGTTAATGTGTTAAGTGTGTAAATTACTGTACGTAGTCTGTCACTTGTTACGTTTTCTGCCTTATGCCATCCTCCTCTGCCGCGACTTCGCTATCGGACATCGTCTCAATCAAAAGGTAAGTTTCAACTTTTTTGTTACACTAATTAACTGTAACCTTTTTTTCAGAGTGTACAGGTATGAATCAGTAATTTAGGTGTACGTACAGGTAACAATACACCTTCACTGATCTAAATGCTTTACGTACATACAGTACCATAACTTTTATACAGTAGTAAAGAAAACGGACCGTTTTCTTTGGGCTTGGGGGGGATAACTTGGCTATAACTATATTATTGAATAATCTCATAGTGGTTTCTGGAATGGATTAGGCTGTTTTTAACGGTTGTGTTAATTATTGAATGATAGAAATGGCTACATTGCATGTTTATTACTACAGTTTAGCGTGTTTATGAAAGAAAGGGTGACTTTTTATAAGGCTTGGAACGGATTAGGCTATTTACATGTAAAACACGACTCAGGATACGAAAATATCAGGATACGAAAATATCAGGATACGAAACCGCATCCTGAACGGATTAATCTCGTATCCTGAGGCATCACTGTATAGACCTTTCCTGAGAGTAGGCGGTCCTAACTTGGAAACCGAAGTTAATCAACGTTGAGCCCTTTATATCGTAATTAGCTTTTAAAGAGCTAAGGATTTAAAACTTTTTAAATGTAATATTTTATGAAAGAATTTCTTTGATAGTCTTCGTACTGTTTTCAAAGATGAACTAACGTTTAGTTTATTTATGCTACGCAGTTGTTGACGTTCAGGACGTTCAACATGCGCTCTATCGTTACGATAGAGAGAGAGTGTATCACGGTTTCACTTTGCAGTAAGAGTAAATCGATTCTGACGTTTTGTTCATTCTTTCTTAGCTTAAATGTTTTAAATTCTATTTTAAAGGAACTTTTTATTTGAAAAACCTTTCAGTTTTTTCCTTTAGTCAAATAACATGTTTTTTTGACGAAATATAATTGGGCTCTTCTCTTAGGTGCGAAATCAAGAGAGAAAGAGAGAGAGAGATAGAGACGGGTAACGTTGTTCTCGAGTTACTCTCGTCCCTAGTCGCTGTACGGGGAGGAAGGATAAAACGTTTTTAGTTTTTTATTCTCGTCCCCAGGCTATGTGCGGTGAGAGATTGAAAACGTAGTTATATGAACTAGTGTTTAGTCTCTTTCCCAGCCACTGATTTTTTTTTATCTTAAAATATGTTTTCTGTTTTTTGCTGGTATTAACGAGCTTGCATTATACGACTGATTTCGCAATTACTACCTTTTAATGAAGGGTAGAATTGCGTGTTTCAGGTAGAAATCAGTAAAAGTTTCGATTTCAGTGAAATAAGTGCAAAACAGAAAATCGAAGTGATAAAGTGATATGCGCAAAGTGTTACAGTGTTGCGTCCGAGGGTTCGTCTGTTCGTGCCTGTCGTTCACCTAGTCCGGGACCTCTTGCATGCTCCCAAGCCCAGGGGAGAAGTAATGTCAAACGACTTATGGGTTCGAGAGGCCTTGATCAACGAACAGACGTTTTCCCTCTATGGTATCGGGTGTATCTTACCAAGATCTCCCCTACCATAAGACGAGAGAGACGTTGTTTCTCCTCGTCATCCGAAGGCTTTTCGCATAAGAAACCTGTCACAAGGTTTCGAAGCCCTTAAGCGAAAGTCAGTCCTTTCAGGACAGGTCCAGCGTCCTGGTTACAACCATTAGGACAGCTCTGACCCTATGCAGTCATCGGATAACTGCTCGCCGCCTAACAAAAGCGTAACACAGACTCCGAGAGTCTTTTTTTGTGGGCAAAGTGTTGCGGTCACAGACGTTACCCTCGTCTATTACCACAACCATTTCCGTTGATCCTTAATGGGTTGTATGGCAAGACATGCAGTATATGCTTGCCTCCCTTATGGAAGACTATTCTGCCGATTAGTCCGTTGAGTCTAGCTGTTTATCTCATCGATATCCTGGCTTTCAGCCAACCTAACGTTCCTTTGTGCTTACTGTTGACGTTGGCGTAGCTTAGTCACGTCAGTCAGGTTGTTTAGAACCACACTCGATGCGGTCTCATGTGGTTTTTCAGCCGCATTTGGACGTTAGGCCACTTGCTGATGCTCCTGTTGACGTTCAAGACGTTCACTAACAATCGGAGTTGACTTGTTTTGACGCTGTGCGTCAACCTCCGCATTCTAGAGTTGTTTTGACTGCTCAGTCTAGGCAGTCAAAGCAGTCTCGAGTGGACGCTGTGCGTCCTCACGCACCTGTTGTGGTTGACAGTTCAGTTGTTGACAGTTCACAGACTGTCAAGCAGTTACATGACGTTGCGTTCTGGTCCGCTACTAATGCACCAGTGAGTGTGGACTCTGCTTGTAAAGCATTGCCACCACGGTAGGTCTCTCCCTTGCTTGAGACTCAGCTTTTATCGGACAAGGTTCCTGTAGATGAGGAAGTTGCTGTTCCCCCTCCTACTGATATTCCCTTGAGGACTCTGTCAGATGGAGAGGAGCCTAAAGCTGCTTAGCCTCCTATGGACTTTAATTAAATCATGATGATTTTTTTAAGGATCTTTGTCCGGATCTTTTTGTAACTGCTGCTCCTCGTTCGCCTAAACGTCAGAGCTTACACTAGGCCTAGCTACTTCGAAGCCGTTGTTTTTAAGCTAGTGCTCTCTCGCTCTCCTAGAGAGCTTTACGTTGGCTAGGCGACTGGTTTTTCACCAGGAGGAGTTTGGGGGATACAGCCTTTGCTTTCCCTTCTTTTAAACTGGTTTATAGAGCGAGAGTCTGATATGACACGAGAGAAGTTCTCGGCTTGGGAGTTCATGCCTCTGCCCAGATAGACTTCTCAATTCTCGTAGACTCTCCCTGGCGCCTGGCCAGGAGACGCTCCAAGTTGTTTACAGGTCAACTTCACAGCTGTTTTCGAGCCTTTGAAGTTTTGCTGTACAATTATGTCATGCATAACAAGGCTTTCAGGGATGGTAAGCAGTACCGCCTCAGTCGCTAACCCCGTCTGTTGCCACACCTGCTCCCGTAGACCCTAAATGGGCTTTGCTGCAAGACATGCAGTCCAAGCTTGCGTCCTTGATAGAGGACTTTAATGCGGAGAAGGTTGCTACCGAACCTTCTGGCCAACAACCTTCCAACCGGTCGGTTGTGCGCCCTGTTGACGCTGAGGTAACCTACTCGCGTCTGCCAGTTGAGGTGGTTCCTCCACCGATGCGACCCAGTGTGGGTTGCCAGCCGCACGTTGACGTTGAGCGACGCTCGGAGGTGGTTGTTGACGTTCAGGACGTTCAACAACCAGCAGAGGTGACTTGTTTTGACGCAGTGCGTCAACCTCAGCAACCCGGTAGGGTGTTGACTGCACAACCCAGACGGTCTAGACAGTCTCGGGTTGACGCTGTGCTTCCTCGCGCACCCATGGTTGTTGACAGTTCACAGACTGTGCAGCAGTTCCATGACGTTGCGTCCGGCTCCGTCACGCATGCACCAGTGCGACCGGACTCAGCGAGCCAGACGTTGCCCACTCCGTTGCCGTTTCCTCATCAGTTTTCGGATGAGGAACCCTCTGATGAGGACGTTGCTGAACAACAAGACGATCAGCCCCCAGAATAGATCAAGCCCTGCTATCCATCCAGAAGATGCTGAAGAAGGAACGCTGCTCAGTCAGGCTGTGGATGAGTCTGGTAGGGACGCTGTCATCCGTGGAACAATTTGTGTCACTAGGAAGACTACACCTCCGTCCTCTTCAATACCATCTAGCTTTTCACTGGAAAAAGGACAAGACGCTAGAAGCGGTCTCGATCCCGGTTTCCGAAAAGATAAAGTCTTGTCTGACTTGGTGAAAGGACAATATCAACCTAAGAGAGGGTCTTCCCCTGACTGTTCAGACTCCCAACCACGTTCTCTTCTCGGACGCATCGGACGTGGGCTGGGGCGCGACACTAGACGGTCGGGAATGCTCAGGACTGTGGAACTCGAGTCAGAGGAGCATGCATATCAACTGCAAGGAGCTGTTGGCAGTACATCTGGCCTTGAAAAGCTTCAAGTCTCTCCTTCGAGGCAAAGTGGTGGAAGTTAACTCGGACATCACCATGGCCTTGGCGTACATCTCCAAACAAGGAGGTACCCACTCACTGACGTTGTACGAGATCGCAAGGGACCTGCTCATCTGGTCAAAAGGTCAAGACATCTCCCTAGTAACGAGGTTCATCCAAGGCGACTTGAACGTCATAGCAGATTGTCTCAGTCGGAAAGGGCAAGTAATTCCAACCGAATGGACCCTCCACAAGGATGTGTGCAAGAGACTTTGGGCCACTTGGGGTAAAACCATCCATAGATCTCTTTGCAACCTCGCTGACCAAGAGGCTTCCAATCTATTGCTCTCCAGTCCCGGACCCAGCAGCAATACATATAGATGCTTTCCTCCTAGATTGGTCACATCTGGATCTCTACGCATTCCCACCGTTCAAGATTGTCAACAAGGTACAGCAGAAGTTCGCCTCTCACGAAGGGACAAGGTTGACTTTAGTTGCTTCCCTCTGGCCCGCGAGAGAATGGTTCACCGAGATACTTCGATGGTTAGTAGACGTTCCCAGTAGTCTTCCTCTAAGGGTAGACCTTCTACGTCAGCCACACGTAAAGAAGGTACTCCAAAGCCTCCACGCTCTTCGTCTGACTGCCTTCAGACTATCGAAAGACTCTCGAGAGCTAGAGGCTTTTCGAAGGAAGCAGCCAGTGCGATTGCTAGAGCAAGGAGAGCGTCTTCCATTAGAGTCTACCAATCGAAGTGGGAAGTCTTCCGAGACTGGTGCAAGTCAGTTTCTGTATCCTCGACCAGTACCTCTGTAGCTCAAATAGCTGTTTTTCTCTTATACCTGAGAAAAGGACGATCCCTTTCAGCTCCCACTATCAAGGGCTACAGAAGCATGTTGGCATCGGTCTTCCGGCATAGAGGCTTAGATCTTTCCAAACATAAAGATCTGCAAGACCTCCTTAAGTCTTTTGAGACCACCAAGGAGCGTCGTTTGGCTACCCCTGGATGGAATTTAGACGTGGTACTAAGATTCTTCATGTCAGATAGGTTGGAGCCGTTACAATCAGCCTCCCTGAAAGATCTCACTCTTAAGACTCTTTTCCTGGTATGCTTAGCCTTGGCTAAAAGAGTCAGTGAGATTCATGCCTTCAGCAAGAACATAGGATTTTCGTCAGAAAAAGCCACTTGTTCGCTACAACTTGGTTTTCTAGCCAAAAATGAGCTGCCTTCTCGGCCTTGGCCTAAATCTTTCGATATCCCCAGCTTATCGGAGATCGTAGGCAATGAACTAGAAAGAGTCTTATGCCCTGTTAGAGCTCTTAAGTTCTATTTAAAGCGTACTAAACCTTTACAAGGCCAATCTGAAGCTTTATGGTGTTCAGTTAAGAAACCATCCTTGCCTTTGTCAAAGAATGCTTGGTCAGACTTTATCAGATTGTTAATACGAGAAGCTCATTCACATCTGAGTGAGGAAGACCGAACTTTGCTTAAGGTGAAGACGCACGAAGTTAGAGCTGTAACAACTTCCGTGGCCTTTAAGCAAATTATATTTCTGCAAAGTATAATGGACGCAACCTATTGGAGAAGCAAGTCAGTGTTCGCGTCATTTTACTTGAAAGATGTCCAGACTCTTTACGAGAACTGCTACACACTGGGACCATTCGTAGCAGCGAGTGCAGTAGTGGGTGAGGGCTCAACCACTACAATTCCCTAATTCCATACCCTTTTAATCTTTCTCTTGAAATGTTTTTATTGTTGTTTTTTGGGTTGTCCGGAAGGCTAAGAAGCCTTTCGCATCCTGGTTGATTTAGCGGGTGGTCAAAGTCATTTCTTGAGAGCGCCTAGATTAGGGGTTTTGATGAGGTCCTGTTGTATAGGTTGCAACCCTTGATACTTCAGATCCTAGGGGTCGATCAGCATCCTAAGAGGATCGCGAGGCTCCGTAAGGAAGACGTACTTAAAAGGCAGAGTAATTGTTCAAGTCGACTTCCTTACCAGGTACCTATTTATTTTGTTTTTGTTATTTTGATAACTTCTAAAATGAAATAAAAACTCTTAGCTCATAAAAGTGTAAACTTATATTGCTGGTCTCTACCCACCCCCCTGGGTGTGAATCAGCTATATAATCACCGGCTAAGTTAAATATTGAAAAATGTTATTTTGATAATAAAATAAATTTTTGAATATACTTACCCGGTGATTATAAATTAAAGGACCCTCCCTTCCTCCCCAATAGAGACGCAGTGGGACGAGGGTAAAATTGAGTCTTTGTTTACATTGAGTACTGGGTATCTGGACGACAGATGGCGCTGTTGGGCACACCCGCAACCTGTGTAGCGATCGCTGGCGAGTTTTTACCGTAGAGTTGTCTGTCGGGCAACAGAGTTGCAGCTATATAATCACCGGGTAAGTATATTCAAAAATTTATTTTATTATCAAAATAACATTTTTATTTCACCTACCCTCTACCAATCCCTTCCATTTCTGCCAGACGTACAAGATTTTGAAACATATGTAAAAAATTGCTGTATACAGTATATGCAAAAATAAACACACAAAGAGGATTCTGTCAAACTCAGTCTTGCAGACAAGGCAGTAAGGGTGAGGTCATCATTTAAAGACCGCTATTCATGTTTCCCTCTCTTCTTGGTTCTTTTTTCTTGTTCTCTGCTTACATTTTGTTCTTTCTATGACCTTAGGTAACATTGTCCTTTGCTATAAAGTTCCCGAGGACGTTGTAAAAACACAATGTACCTATGAACTGCGAGTAAACGAACACATGCATTATAACTTCTATATGTCTTTGGAAACTGTGGCTGCTGTTCTCGTAGCTCATTTTTCTTTTACCTACTCTCTGCTAATACCTTCCATTTCTACCAGACGTACGAGATCTCGAAACATAAGTGAAAAAATCGCTATATATAGGCAAAAATAAACACACAAAGACAATTCTGTCAAACTCAATCATGCATGGCTTACTTCGCTCATCTTCTGGTTGTCGTGCTAAGAGGAGGCATCCCTTCCTCTATAGTACGATCACGGCTTTCGCATCCACATTAGAATACCCTTATAGTGCTTTCTGTCTTTTTCCTTTATCACTGTCATTAGTTGTGCTTCCATTATTTGTGAGCTACAAGTGTTTTGTATAATGGCTAGTGTATCTAGTGTCATGCGTTTGTGCCCTGGTACCTGTACTGTAATTAGTTTTGATTTGATCACATTCTTGAGATTGTTCTATGGTTAGTTTTATTTTATAAGACTTCAACTTGTTTTGGTCCTTTTCCTTACTCCCTCTTTGTAGGTAGTGATGAAGATATTTGTTTCTAGGGTAATATTTTTAGCTATTTCCCATTTGAGGAATCCTACTTTGTAGATTGATTGAGTCGTTAATAAGTCTTGTTTAATAAATTCTTTAGTAAATCTCATAAATTTGCAAAAACTGAAGCTGATTTATGCAGAGGCATACAATGAAGACTTCTGGAGTAGAAATTATTTTAGTCCTTGAATTGTTTCAAATTTCAGTTCTTTTCATTTACCAGAATAAGAGATTGCATTCACCAAGGTAAATATGTATATTAGTAGTTTAGTCTTTTGGTAGAGCTTATTACTACATCACAATGCAGGTGTCATATTTTTTATTTATTAAAATGATCTGTTGGGAATCTCAAAGATGCTATAGGTTAAGAACTTATAGGTTTTTAATTGCTGCTTTTTCTAAAATGTGAAGTGATGGGTCCTTACCGTTCCTCATAAGTTTCATGTGACAGAAGTGGAATGTTCTTTTAAGACTACAATTGTAGGGTTTTTCTTGATATGAGATTATGTATAATAAAGTACTGTACCTTGATGGGTTTGCGTGGAGGACATATATTTTGCACATTAGTCCTTTTTGTTTGGCAATTATTTTGTTTGCATAATCTCTATACAGTATACTGTATCTAAGTTTTTACTTACAACCCTTACCTGTGAGATTTGGTTCTGTACATTCCTCACATATTTTGTATTTTGTTAATATGATGGAATGTAATTTAGTGGTAAAACTTACAATTTATTTTACATATTCCTTTTATGATAACACTATCCTTTCATCCATGGATGAATCACAGGTAAGAATTGTGAAATTAAACCTACTGTACGATAATTTTTTAAACAAAATTAGCTATTTCATTATTTACCATAGATTCATGGATGTTTCCTACTTCCTCCCATATTTTGATGGTTATTTACTTTTGAATCTAGGCATAGCAATGTGGGTGAGGTGAAGCAAGTTCACTCCTGATTGTCAACATAAGATTACACCAGTTCATCTTAATCACATGTACTAAAGAGCTTTGATAATGAAACTGATTAAGGAAAACATTCTTGTATAGTTATTAAAAGTTATTGTAGTCTCTCGACCTTCTTAGACGTACTGCAATCACATGTAAATCTAGGGGAAGTATTAAAATAATTTAGATTTTGAATATTAGCTATGAGACTTACAAATAAGACTCATCGAAATAGTTTTTTTATTATGTCCTGTATTTCGATACTTTGAAAATTCCCCCCTTACAGTGCATTATCAAGAGTCTTTAAAAACTTTCATTTGAGGTGAATGCAGGGAACAGTTTCTGCCCAGCAGTGTGAGTTTAATGTTAAAGGG